>NW_007259742.1:1167394-1209908 GCF_000164805.1 Carlito syrichta
CCGGCCACCGCAGCCTCGGCCTGCTGGGCTCCAGCGATCCTCCCGCCTCAGCCTTCCGAGTAGCCGGAATTACAGGCATGCGCTATCACGCCCGGCTGATTTTTTGATTTATTGTAGAGATGAGGTCTCTCTGCCCAGGCGAGTCTCGAACCCGCGGGCTCAGGCAATCCACTCATCTCAGCCTCCCAAAGGCACGGGATTACAGGCTGAGCCACCGAGCCCGGCTTGTGTTAGCTTTTAACAGTATATTTTGTTTTGCTTGTGTGTGATACTTATTTACCTGAAATCATTCAGCACATATTCTTTTTATGTTTTCCTTCTTTCTCCCAAGCATGCATGTTACTGAAGACTATGTTGACTTTTTATTTTCAGTGTTGTGTGTTATTCTATGACTTACTCATCCAACCTACTGTTGATAGTCATTTGGGTTGATTGTAGTTTTCAGCTATATTACTTAATGTTTTTGTGGAGATTTGCAGGTGCATTGTACTTTTGCATTTATTTTTGTGATACTTCGTTTAATCTGTCACTTACTAGTCTAGCAGCTCCACGAAGCCCAGGACATTGTGTATTTGTGCTTTACCTTAGTAACTCATAGGTTAGTATTTGGCAGCCAGTAGAGGGAAATTAATATTAATTAATTAATCAACTAATCAATAAAACAAACCTGAGAGTCTTGTTCCCAGTTTATCTTTTTGTTTACTGTGTGTGTGTGTGTGTGTGTATGTGTGTGTGTGTGTGTGTGTGTGTGTGTGTGTTTGTTGACCTGGGAACAATGTGATATAACAATATTTTTGAAGCAAAACCATGTTCTAAGATCCATAAAATCAATTGTTCAATATCTAAAATTGGCTACTCCTATTATCAAGGAGTTCAAATACATTCAGAACATAACCAATTTTATCATGCTTTCATAATTAGTAAGATTTCTTATAACTGTTTTATTCTTAGACAAACTTCTTGCTGATACTTTTTTGATCCCTAATTGAATAAAATGCCATCACAGAATAAAACAGGAAAAAAATTCCCCCAAAATGAAAAAATAAATTGTTTCCTTGAATTATCTGATACTTTGATATTTGAAGTTAAGAATGGAAATAATAATGTAAGAATTTCAGTTATCGGTAAAACTTCCTACTGAAGCAATGAAGAGAAGTGAATCAACTGCCTTTATTTCTTTCTAAAGAAAATCAGGATTGTATGTAATCTCTACAATTCCATTGGTCTTCTTATAAAAGTTATGGAAAATAACTTTTTCCATAGCATTTTAATAATATTCTGGGTTTTTTATTAGCAAACTCTCTTTTGCAAGCTTCTGATTTTTTTTAAACTAAATCTTTTGTTAATAAAACTGACAATTTAATGCATATTTAAACATTCCATTTCAATAAAAGCTACAGTGAAAATAATTTGTTTTACTTTGGAAATTAAAATTTTCTTATTCTAACTGTCTAGAGTGCACTTCTGTATATCTTCAACATATTTAAATTGGGACAGTACTTTACACTTATTCCTTTTTACTGGTTATAATTGTCTTTGGTATGGGCTTTTAAGAATGCACTTAATGAGACCCATGTGTTATCATTAATGTTGTTTCTGATGTTCTCGTGCTACTGTTCTGCAAGCATATAGAAATTGTTATTTGCCAGATGCTAGAAACAAAAGTCTCATATAACTGTGGCACAAAAGAAAAAGAATGATTTGTGTGAAAACTCTTTGCCTCATGAGTTCATTTCCTTTTTTCTTTTTCCCCCACCCAGAGTCGAATTCGTAGAATGTGGAATGACACGGTCCGAAAGCAATCAGAGTCTTCCTTTATTACTGGAGATATAAACAGTTCAGCGTCACTCAACAGAGGTAATTAGAAATGATTTTTCATATTTATTACTGTTCTGATTACTTTAAGAAGTTCTTAAATGCTTTGCTTTATTGCAACTTCTGAACCTGTTCCACGTGATAGGAATATTGCAAGGATATAAAACCTGGTTGAGTGAAGCAGTATGTTCCATTATTCATAAGCTGCTTTTTTTAAATCCTAAATTTTCAGGAAATTTTTTCTGAAAGGAAGTTAGAAAATGGGAAACTTTTTTTTCTAGTCATCTGCTACTGCTATAAACTTGTGAGCTGTCAGGCCTCATTGGAAGCAGTGAAAATGGGCAATTATGTGGCTATATAGTCTGCTAAGCATCATAGAGTTCCACATTGTCTTAGGTATAAAGCAATTTCACAGTCTTGGTGGAGTAAGAGTATACTGTCTAATACATACTTAAGGCAACCTGTGTACTTGGAAAAAAATCATATCTAATCTTAATATCTGAAAGACTTATCCGAATAATATTAGATATTTAAAGATCTAGGAGAAAAGATACTTTTATATATATCAGGATTTTTTTCTGTGTATGTGCTTGTGGTTAACAATGCTTCATGGGCATCATTTAGATGAAGAATATCATTTGAAATGAAGTTTCCTTAATCTAATATATTGTTTATAGTCAATTTTTTCTTATTCTTTGTTCCTCCCTCCTGCCCCCACCTCCTGTCTATCACTTTCACTCTTGCTCTCTCTCGTTTTCTGTGTTTCGGGGTTATTGTGTGGGTGTGATTAGAATTAATTTGACTGCAGTAAAATGACTAAATGCAACAGTTGTAGAGAGCAAGAGGCTACTACAATGCCAGTGGGAAATATGGTATTACCTGGGAAGGAGGCATTTGTATGAACTTAAGTTATTTTCACTCCCAAACTGGAATAATTAGTTTGTTTTTCAGCATGTTTCTGTCAGCTTTTTGTTACATTTTGTGCTACTGAGAAACAGATAAGTTAATAATTATGGCTGTGATTAAAAAATACTCAGTTTCTGGTACCCTTAATTATTTTTACTCCATAAGTTTCATCTTATTTATATAAAGAAGTTAGAATAAACAGTGCCCAAATTGAATTTGATTCAGGGATTTATGTTTTAATATAAAATTAATTGAGTGTTTTATGTTATTTGGGGCAACAGTGTAGTGACTATCAACTGGTGAGGATTTTACATTATCTATATAACTTTTGCTTGACTAGTAAGAAGAGTGGGAATATTCCTTTAAATATGAAGAAAATATATTAAAACAAGTGTCTTCTTTTATTTTGTTTTTATTCATTTTAATTGCTAGAATACACTTATTTAGACAATTTATCTCGTCTTCTCTTTTTCAATTTAGTTTTAATGTTTAGTTTATGAAAACTTATTTAAATACGAGTACTTATAACTTTTTGACATTACTTTCAAATCATAAAGAACAAATTACTTACAAATGCCTCCAAAGTTTAGGAACTAATTTAGTTCCAGAGTGACCAATTTTCTTTATTTTTTAAATGAGCCCATTCATAGAAAATGTATGGTATGTTCCTAGAAGGAAAACTGTCCTTCTCAATGGAATTAATTGTTAGAAATATCTTGCATCTAATGATTACGGCAACTATAGACTAAATTTTTAAACATAGAATGAGATCATAGGATTTTAATGATACACTGTTTCCTTATTATGAGGATGAATAAAATATCTACAACTACTATTTTTTGGTATTGTAATGCAAATTTATGTAAAGATGGTAAGGTATATAACTAAAAAACTGCTTTAAATGGATAAAATTTGTTGCTTTAAGGACAATCACATTGTATAGCACTGCTGTTTATTTGCTTCCTTTTTAGTTTATTCTCAAGACTTTCATCAACTTAGAACTTAGAGATATATGGATAACTGGGTCAATTTGAAGCATATTTAAAGAAAATATTTTATATTGACTGGTCATATGTTTAAGTATTAAAATTTATAGTCTTAAAAGATATTTCTTAAAGCTATTGAAAGAAGGGTATACAATTTCTTATGACGTTGAATAAGTTACTTTAATGATGACTTGGGGGAGAGGGTTAAATTGAATCTATAATTTAAAGAAACCTAGTGATCTTTTTCATCAGGATATACACTCTTTCTTTCACTTTGTGACGTTAATGGTGCTAGAAATCATAGAGATCTTCTTCACTTCCTATATTAATTTCCTAGCCCCTCAAGTCAGAAACTCCTAGTTTTATTCTCATCTCATTATTTTTTATCTTAGATGAGTGGAGTACTTAAAATTTTATTTCATCATATTATATCTCTGAAGATAGTCTTTAACCTCCTCCTTTAATCTTGTCTTATTTCCCAGGGTCCTATCTTCCCTGCATTCAGGCGTGTGTATCATATTTAGGTAGGTGACATCCAAGATTCATCTTTTCAGATAAACACTTTAGCCATCTCAGCAACATAATTATTCACTTCTGTTTATTCAAAAGATTATATTCTCTATTATTAAAATAAAAATCTTAGATACTGCATCTTCACATCTTCATATAGTCTAACTTCCCATTCATTCTTAGTTTCTTACTGCTAGAGCTTTTTTTTTTCCAATTCAGATTTCATTTTCCTTTTTTTCTAAGTTAGATGTATTACCTCTCTTATTTTTATCTTTAAGATAGTTCTGACCCTTGAAAATGACAAGATGTTGCCTAAAAATTAGTCCTATTTTTAATTTAGGTTTTTTTCCAGTTCATTCCACTGCCCAAATCATCCAAAGAGTATTTTTTTAAGTTTCTTATGTCTTATTATCTATTCTTGCAAGCTAGAATCAATCATTATCATCCATAGAATCCATGAAGAATAAAGACTCCATCATGAATGCAGAAGTACTCCTCAATGATTTTTATGTTTTAAAAACCATCTCAAATATTCTGTTCTTGAACCAACTTGTTTCATCGTATGTATCAGATTACCTTTCTAGATTTCTCAATGTGATAAACTTGATTACTACTGGGATTTTACTCCTTAGAATCATGTGAAACCTTGTAAGATTTATTGATAATTTTCAATGAATATACTAATTCTTTTATATTCTCTTTGGAAGTTTGCTAAATGATCACCTCATCTCTTTAAAACCTTCCATAAATTTGTACTTAGAATATCTTTATTTATATTTCCCAAAATGGTTTCAATACATTTTTAAATGGTTCTCTTCTGCCAACTCGTTTGCCAAAAATCTGAATTTGGCAAATCCAGAATTTCTTTAGACCAATACCCCAACACTACTATAAAGTTGACCTTACCACTGCCACCATATTACACAGATAAAAGAGACTTTAGAAAAACCTTACGATAATGACTGCTTACAAAGAGTTTCAGTGAAGATTAACTCTGAAGCAAATTCAAATTTTCAGAAAGTCATAGGACTGCAGAAGTGTTTACTATTGGTTCATTTAATTATTTACAATTTTGCTTATACCTTGAAGATTTAACTAGTACTCAGTCCCTGAGTTCTTCTGAAGGGCTATTGGAAATGTAACCCAAATCTCTAATAGTTCTAACTTTCTGATAGTGGTGGAAACGATTTGTAGCTAAAGTAGTCTTTCCCATTCATACTTCTTATCCATAACCTCTGGAGGCCAAACCTTATCCTGAACAGTTTAGATGAACAGTACCTTAAAACTTGGGTTTGATTTAAAAATGAAATGTTTGCTGAAATTTCCTCTGGCAGTTTAATGAATTGTTAAACATTTTTACACTTTGTAGCTCTATGTAGAAATTAGGATATTTTCTGAAATTAGATTGTATTAAGCTTTATCTCATCATAAATTTATAATTGCATTTTCCATTTTCTTTCTATTTAATTATTTAAATTGAGGTCAGAAATTTTTATTTGAAAATCAAACTTGCTAGGTAGCTCCTACCAATGTGGCAACTTTGTTTGAATTACAAAAAGGTATCACATCCCCACCCCAGTCATGTAGTTATTGCAAAAATAAACCATCTGAGTGGTGGAATTAAACAAACAAACAAACAGGCATTTGTTTCTTCTGAAACAGTGGCTTGGCTCACATCATGGGTTTTTACTTTCCCCCCAACCTCCTATCCTCCATCTTGTCAACCTCCCTCACATAATGTGATAAGATTTTTATGCATGAAGATTTGACCACTAAGGATATATGTACGTAAGCCAAATTTGTTACATATCCAGGAAGACTGATCCGTAAGCGTGTAGCACTTATTAATGCTGATGAATTTTCTTTTCAGGGTTCAGATCCATATTAATCAACACAAGCCTTCTCAGTAAATTTATGTAGTCAGTAAAATTAGGATTTCTTATGACAATGCATTTATTTTCAGAGGTTTTGAAGGTTGGCTCTCAGTTAGTGGCACAGCTGCCTACTTAAAGGTAACCTCACCTGTCAGAAGCATTGTTGATAAAAAGGGGGAAAGGTGCTGTCATCTAATAGTAGTTTGCAAGTAGTAGACGTACTCATTGTAGTTTTGCATAGCAGTTTTCAGAATGGACACTGAGTTTTAATCCAGTGACTTCCAGCAAATTGCTTAACTTCTCAGAGTCTATGCAATAGTTAAATAAATAGCACCCACTTCAGGAGGTCCTTGAGGAGTAAATGAGTTAATATATGTGAATTGCTTACAACAGTACCTGAAACATAATAAGAACTATTGTTGTGTTTAGAGGTTCACTTATATTTTCTAATAAATGAAAACTTGTCCTTGCCAGTGCACTCAAGTAATCAGATATTAAAATTCATCATTCATACTGAAGGTTTGTTTTCCTTTTTATTTTCCAGAAATAGGTGGGAGGAATGAGGTGGCTACCTGAATGCCAAGTAAAATAAATAACAATAGATGGTGCTATCCTTGAGGCTAAAAAAAAAGAATAAAAGAATAAGACCAAATTGTTGCTTCTAAATTAGAAATTAAATGCAAATTTTATCTGCCTAGTTGTATTTTCCACTTTTGATTTGTAACCATGTTTTAGCATCAAAGAAATAGGGACAATATATTTTCCTCTTTCTACCTTAGATAATGACATAAGCAAACACTGCCTTCTTTTCTTCCAAGCCTTATCGTACCCTTCAGAAGCTTAGAGAACACTAGTTCAATTCAGACAGCACTGCTAAATATCACTTATATAGTGAAGCAGGAATGTGACTCAGGCCTGTTTTTAACTCATGTCTTCTCAGAGCTTCTATTGTCTTTCCCAGAAGGTTGGTCACTGAGGCAGAAGTAACTTCACAATAAATCACCTGCCAGCCTATTAATATTCAGCTTCTAAACATATTGTGCTTTTATGTTTTTAAAGAAAAATGCAAATGAAAAAATGTAAGTGGTATATTGCTGAAATTAATGATTTATGTAAATTAAAGCTACTAGGGTGAAGCACTCATACTCATTCACTGCACTTTATTAATGTATAATTTGGTTTATAGGCATACAATATGCAACATTGCCCAAAAGCCTTGCTAGCTTTGAAATATTATAAAATCATTGGTTGTAAATATTAACCTCTCTGAATATAGTTTGACATCGTCTTATGAAATTTGCAAAAACAGTTAATAATATACCTATGGCACTTGCATAGCTAATAAATAAGAATAACCTATATAACAAACTGTTTTCGTTTCAAACCAGCATTATAATGATATGAATGTAAATATAAGTATCCTAAGACATGGATAAATTTTCTTTTGAGAGACACCATTATACTTATGCCTAGTATATCTATAATTTTGCTCTTGATGTGTAAATGAGACAATAGGGTTCTCTATGTTAATTTATTTCCTTTGTACATGTCATTAATAGACATCAGAAAAGGAACAATATTATAGGGAAACCTGTCTTAGGAAAATCAGTTTAACAACACAAAGGCAAAATGGCTACAGATCTTTAAAGTGAGACACAAGTCAAATAGATAAACAAGGCAATTAATATCTTATTTTTAACCTAAAGAATCCAAATTATTTTCAGAATTAATTCTCCATTCAGGTGGCAAAATCATATACATTGAATATTGATTTCCAACTAATCGGAGGCAAAGGTTCTTGCTATAAATTGTTGGCAGTATCAGAAAAAAAAAAATTGAAGTATTCAGCCAGTCTTGAACTTATGCATTGCTTTCAACTTTGTCTCTTTGATATGACTCCAAATAATCTAGTCTCTTATCACCAACTACGTGATAGTAAGCATGGTTTGTATTTATTACTATTATTTGCTTAAGGCTCCCCTGGATCTTTTTGCAGATACATTTTTATCTATGTAAAGTACTTATTTTTATTGATTTATTATCTTATGTATAGTTAGCTGTATCTGTTACCTCTAGTAGGAATCAAACAAGCTACAGAGTGATAACTTGATACATTCTAAATATAAGTGCTATAGAACAAGCATGTCCAACCTGCAGCCCATGGGCTGCATGCAGCACAGGACAGCTAGTAACAGAGATCTACAAAATCTTTTAACATCTTGTGTCTTTTAGCATTTATTTTCTTTGTTACACCACTCATAGTTTCATATTTGAAGCTCAGTCAGGCCTCATTCATGACATCGTTTTTTGGCTGCATATACATTTGTAAGCAGCTGTTTTCAATGATGAAGCATACAAAGAACAAAATTCGAACAAACATTTTTGATGAGCACATTGAGAACTTGCTAAGAATTGCAACCACTTACATTGAACCAGACATTGATAAATTAACTTTACAAAAACAAGGTCAAATTTCCCACTAGTTTTATGTGTAGCTATCATTTGTATATTGTACTCTGTTCATTATTTCTTATCCATTGTCAAAGAAACTGGGTTTCTTGGCAGTTAAAGTAACTTGTCCAAGATCACATGGCAAGGAAAGGGTGAAATCTAGGTTCCAAACAAGGTCTTTCTGACTGCAAAGCCCTACTCAAGATAACAAAATATTCGTTTCAGATAATGACAATTTTTCATGAATCATGTTGAAGATTAGAATATAGATATACATTTTGTAAAGGATGTATTTCAAAGTGACCTTTATTTTTATTACCTAATAAGGAAAATACTTGTAGATATTCTTCATAGTGCAGTTATTCGCATATTTCTTTCTCTCGTTTTTTTAGATTAAAAAAATATAGTTTATTTGAAAGTAAATTAGAGAGAGAAAGAGAAGGGAGAGAGAATATTCACCTCCCCAGGCGGGGGAGGGGGCCAAAACCAGGAAGCATAGAGATAGCCATAGCTCAAAGAGCACATGGCCACACCAGAGTCTAGCAAGGCAATGGCCCACATATTTATTTCTTAAATTCCTTCATCTACTATTTATTTGCTTTCACTTTATTTTGTATTAAGTACAATTCGTTAAAGTGGATTCATTGTACCCATGTAGGAAAAGAAAAGCTTTAAAAAACTGATATAAGAAAGTACGTTGACAAATAACATGTTACTTTTATAAAACTATTTGATATGGAATATTTTTAATTACTATACCTTATTGCCCAATCGTAAGTTGTAACATGTTCATTGTTGTTCTTTACTTTCCCGGAAACTTTCAAAGCATTTTTTGGGGGTGGAATTCTTTTTTCTTTAATTTGAAATTTCTTTATTTGAGTAAAAGGAGGAACATTTTGATCAGGGCAAAGATTATGTTAAAAAAAACAGGTAAATAACTTCTTCCTATAATCATTTAGTAATAGAAAAGATATAACTTTCCCCAGATCTTTGTATTCTTGAATTTGTTACTTCTTGAAGCTATGTTCTTTTCTGTCAGCAAAATAGTGTAATATCAAGAACAAGTAGTAAATATATCTCAGTTGAAATTTCGGTATTAAACTTTTTATTATTTTGCATGCTAATTCTAGTTTTAACAAAAACCATGAAATGACTTATAGTTCAAAATTTAAAAGCAAATAAGACCTGAACTGTTTTTATTATCTGTAAAAATGTTCCTACTATTCTATAAACATAAAGGTTATAATAATATAAATATAGTACATAATATTCAAAGTTAACTATAAACAGTCATTATTTTTGCAAATTATTTTTCAAAGAAACAAGTTATGTTAATTTAGATCTGCTATTTTGAAGTAAGAGTTAATTCAATTAATGAAAAATTAAAATGTGAAAAGAGGATATATGTTTATCAATTAAAAAAAAAACTCATTGGAAACCTAAATTTTCATTGCCAATGATTGTATAGTATTCAATTAAATTAGTTCCTGTCAATAGCATATAAAGGCTTGTACTTGGTATAGCTCAGCCTTACATACTGCATGCTATTTAAAGTGAGTATGTGATAGATTCTCCTATGATTTTCATAATAAGCTTTCTTCATAATTTATCATTATAAGGAATGTGGATGCTGTAGATCACAAGACAAGTTAGCTAACACATTCATAGAAGGTGATTTACAATCCTGGGAAATCACTAGAGAATTGAGAAAGATTTAAGAAGAAGATATGTAAGTTGAAGAAAGGTAGTCCATCATGATTTAGAAAAATAGGAACAATATGTTTCTTGAATCAGCCTCGGTCTAAATAGAACAGAGCTAATTATGATCATGTGATACAAATAAGCCCTTTCTGAACAATGTTATCAAAAATCTCTTTATTCATGGATACCATGTTTTAATTCATATCCTGGTTTATTTTTCCATATATAGGTTTTTCAAATATAAGTTTAAATTTAAAAGTTCAAATTTTAGTCAGGATAGATTTTCTGCATCTAAGATTATGTAATTTGCACAATACAGAAAAGTATACCAATATCGGGCAGTGAGTTATACCAAAAGTCATATTTTCTACACTTTGGTAAATTATTTTATATTTATTAAATAGTGATATTTTCATTTGTTTTTATTCAGCAAAAATACACAAGTAATGTGTTATTTACAGATAAATATAGCTGTGAAATTGAAAACCATTAGCAGATTATCAAGCAATGATCTGATTTAGAGAAAGTGATTTGAGTTGCTGCTGTGTGAATGACAAAAAGAAATCTTTTTTTGCTAAGTGCTTTTGATTTACTAAAAAGAACTCTGGTATAAAGCTATTTTGCCTCTGGTTTAGCAAAACTGGTCCATTATTTGCAGATTCAGTATTCTTTGAATTCTCAGAATTCAAAATGTCCAGATTAAAAGCATACCAAAATGCCTGTCTTTAGCCACAAAAGATGAGCTTAATAAAAGATTAATAAAAAAGATTAATAAAAGAGATGAATAAAAGATTAATACAGGCTCACCATTTCTCCTGCAAACCAACCACTTTGTTGTGAAGGAGATTCACCAAAAATTCTGCGTTTCAATCCTACCACTGTTGGCTTAAACAGTTAGAAAACCTAAGATTTCTGAGTAGCTTTGCTTTCAGTAATTATATGGTACATGTCATTGAATATCTAATGTCATTATTTTTTCATCTGTAACATGATGGGCTTGTGTCGCATAACGTGAATAAACATTAAATGTAAAAATAAACTTTACAACTTTTAGAAGTAAACAGTTTTGAGCTTAAAGAAAGCGTTCGAAAACAAAATAACAATGAACACAACCTATAGGAAAAAGACACATAAGGTTGTTGTCTCAAAATTTAAATAGCACTTGCAGGCAAAACATCGAGAGAAGGTGTAAACAACATCTATAAAAAACAAAGTATTGCCAGGCTCGGTTGCTCAGCCTGTAATCCCACGCCTTTGGGAGGTGAGTGGATTGCCTGAGCCCGTGGGTTCAAGACCCGCCTGGGCGGCGAGACCTCATCTCTACAATAAATCAAAAAATTAGCCGGGCGTGGTAGCACATGCCTGTAATTCTGGCTACTTGGAAGGCTGAGGCGGAAGGATCGCTGGAGTCCAGCAGGTCTAGGCTGCGGTGGCCAGGAGCGGCCACTGCACTCCAGTCTGGGCGACAGAGTGAGACTCCAACTCAAAAAAACCCAAACAAACAAACAAACAAACAAAAAAAGTATTAGGACCCATATTATATAAAAAAAGTCTAAAAATTAATAAATAAAATTCAGCAACTCAGTATAAATGTGGGCAAACAATAAGAACAGACAACTCACAGGAAAAAATCTTATGGCCAGGAAACTTGAAAAAAATACCCACGTCTCTCATAATGAGAAGGGCTAAGTATAACAGTGATATGAAATTTCATTTCATATTCTATCTGATTGGTAAATATGTCAGTCGGAAAATACTAAGTCCTAGCAAGTATTTGAAAAAAATATACTGCTCTTGAAAGTATGAATCGTACAAACACATTTGATAGCATTTGGATTATATGTTGTTCAATGAAAAATATTCACGACATATAACCAACCCAGCAATTTGACTTCTAAGGATTCATTGTAGAAAAATTCATGTGCCTGGACAAAAAAAACACATATAAAGCCAATTAGTGTAAAATAAGAGGAATAGGAGAGGCAATCTCTAGGGTTCCAACTCTAAAGCTTTGGTTTATATATTAAAATAGAAACAATGCCTCTGAATGCAGAATATTTCATTTTGTATTGAACTAACAATAACTTAATCTGTACTTTGGAGAAAATGTGTCATTGAAATCCATATTAATAGAGTCCCAGTGAATGAATTAGCTATTAAAAGAAGCTGAAGTATCTCCAAACCATTTGAATGAAATTTAATAGGCAGGTTGATTAAAATTTAATAGCAAACTTGTTGGCTATTAAAAGTGCACAGTGTGATAAATCAAGATGTCAGAGCTTCAATTTATGACTTTAGAAAAAAATGATGAAAGAGCTTTTGACTTTCAAAAAATATTTCTTCTTTGACACTTTGTAATTTCATTGTTTGAATTAAAACATAAACAATCTAAAATTACGGTTTCTGTGGTTTTTAAATTTAGATAACTTTTAAGGGTATCATTCAGGTTCCATTAGTTTTATTGCTTAATAAGCAATTTGGCCTTGATTTCTATGATTGTACCTATTTTATAAAGTAGCCCTATAAGGTAGAACTAATCACTATTTGCACTTTTTGTAGATTGTGCGTAGGTGTGTGTGTGTGTGTGTGTGTGTGTGTGTGTGTGTGTGTGTGTGTGTTGATTTTGTTTTACTACACAGAAAAGTAAAAAATAAGGAATGAAATACGACAGACAATAGTCATTAGTCATTGAATTAGTTCTCCGTAGTCCTGGGAGCCTATGCTGTTATCTGTTACTTTCATTTTTATGTATTTATTTTATATAAGTTAATGCATGAATATGAAAATAAAATGATTGAATATTACCGAAAAGCATATGGGAAACAATTAATGAACTTCTAGAAGACTCCTAATAAAATTATGCTGAAACATTTTTTAATAGAGAGGATCCTAAAAAAATTTTTTTAATTGCTGACTTAAATGTGTTTAAGTAAAACTACCAAAGTCATATGAGACCTTGAATAAATTATAAATGTTTAGACTTGTGTTTCCTTCTGTATTAAATGAAGTTAGTAGTTAGATGAGGTTAAAGTCCTATTCAATGCTAAATTGTGAGCTATACATTTTCTCCCTAGTGCTATATTGAAGTTAATTAGGTGATACATACATAATATATACTATGAGTACTTCTAATTCACTTTTACCAATTTTTTTCTTTATATTATAGTTCACTCACTAAGGAAACAAACACTTCTTTTTCTTTTATACCAGTTTTCTTAATCATTATAAGGAAATAAAAGCCATGAGACTCTCACCAGAAAAAGGGGCAAGGTGCATGTGTGTATGTGTGCATCATTCAGGATACAAACATGCATCCAAAGCATCTTACAAGTAATTTTAAGGATTTCACGATTTCATAAACATCACCTTCCTGTAAAAAATCTCGTCTTGCACTAAAGTTAGTATGCTAATAACATGAAAAATACTATCATTAGAGAGACCTTTTCTACATGTAAAAAAAAAAGTCTCCATTATGGGTCAAAATTAAGGTCTGAAGACAAATACTAACTGCTTTATGAAGAACTCTAATTTATATATGTTTATGTATATGTTGGGAATGACTACATCAAAAATGTTGTGTCAAGTCAAAGGAGAGAGAGTTATGAGGGAATGAAATGGAAAGTACCAAGGAGGAAAGAACCATTAGGGTAAATTAATTTTATCAGGATAAAGCAAGCAATAGAACATTTGCTGTCCAATATATTTATAAATAACAAGAAGTTAAAAATTGAGGCTTGGGGGGGCATACCTCATCAACAAGGGTACCTGCATAATAAACATTTGTATACTTAACCCTGAATTGTACCCCATATCTTTAAAATAAAAACTTTAAAAAGAAACAAAATAAAGACACATTTGCATCTGAAAAAAATTGAGGCATATTGCTATATGATTATTGAAGAATGGTTGGACTCAGTTGGTTCATTAGCTCACCAAGGTCTTGAATGACAAAACTGTGGCCATCTAATATGATCAAATAAGAATGTAAGTACATTTTTTAAAAAATGAAGTTTAAGGGCAGAACAGAGTGGCAATTCAAGTTATTTTAAGAGCTTTTCAGCATACTTTTGTTAACCTGCTGTCAAGAAGAAGCGTTGTTTGAATTATGTTTCTGAATGATATAATATCGATTCAAGTGAGACCCAACTGTTATCCTTTTTCAGATCTGTTTTTTACTTCGTAGTTTCAAAGCATGCCGATCAGCCTTAGATTTCCAACTCTCAGTTAGCATGTATCACACTGAACTAGCCTAGACAATGCTGTCATGCAGGGCCTCCCAATGTCAAAACACCTTTTTCATAAGGAAAGAAATATCACAGTTTGTGTTAAACTACACATTTGAAAAGAGGTGACATTATTATTCCATTCAAAATTCACTCATTCAAAACTTTTAGCTCAATCTAGAGCTTCAGGTATAAATAAAATAAAAAAAAAGAAAAGAAAAGAAATAACCCTTTTTAAAATGACTATGATTTTACCTGAATCTTTTTCAGTGACTTTTGAGGTCTAACTTTCTAAATAATTGCCAGAAAAGCTGCTCTCAGTTTTTCGATATGGAATATGAAAATGCTTTTTGCTTTATATCTTGTCCCTCTGTTGACAGATGAGTTGATGATTCACATATGTTGCAATTCCATCTTAATTCTTTTTCCATGGTTTTGTAAGAGAGCTAACTCTAACTCCTAACAACAGACAAGCAGGTATGACTAGACCATAGCAAGGATCTAGTGAGTTGGATAAATAAGGAAAAACTATTTTTACAAAAACATTGTATTTTTAACCCCAGTTTGAGCTTTTCACCTTGAGTCTTTGGAGTTTTTTGTCATCATTATTATCTGCAGTTAGTATTCAGGTAGCTTTTTTAAAATTTGAAATAATATAAGATTGTTTATTTCCGCTTTTAGAATTTCAATAGCCGGGCACAGTGACTAACACTTGTAATCCCAGCACTTTGGGAGGTGGAGGCGAGATGATTACCTGAGCCCAGGCATTCGAGACCACACTGGGGAATTTGACAAGACCTTATCTCTACAATAAGTCAAAAAATTAGCCGGGCATGGTGACTCATGCCTATAGTTCCAGCTACTTGGAAGGCTGAGGCAGAAGGATTGCCTGAGCCCAGCAGGTCAAGGCTGTGGTGGCTGTGAGCATGCCACTATACTTCAGCCTGGGTGATGGTGAGACTCTGGTTCAAAAAGATAAACGAAAATAAAGTTTCAATAGTACAGTACCTGGTATATAGTATTAGAAGAAAATTACACACTAGGAATCGAACAATTGAGTCTTAAAAAGTTAACTCAAATCATAACACAACTGATCATTGATAAAATAACTTTGATTTAGTTTTATATTTTCAATATGCCACTGATTTCATGTAAGTTTTTTCATTAATTAAGCAAATATTTTTTGAGCTCTTGGAACAGTCTAGACACTCGGTATAGAGCAGTGAAAATTCCCATGCATTGCATTTTCTGGAGCTTACATTTCCAGTAAAAATTAACACATGAACGTTATTTTCATGTATGTAATATTGTCACTATCTTCCTCGCACCTCCCCACAAAAAACCCTTACCAACATATTCGCGTCTTCAAACTGACTAACTTGTAAGCCTAACTTTTCAGCTGAAAAACAATGACAGATGGTCTGTAAACACTGAACTTCTTGGATGTCTTCAGCAATTTCACAGCTATTAGAAGGGAAGTTTACAAATCAGAAGTTAGTTGGAAGGAAGAGGAAGAGACAGGGTAGACAGAATCCTGGAAGATAGTATCAGAATTCAAAGTGACCTAAGTCAATCGGGAAGACAGCCAGAAACAAACAGAATAGACTTCAGTAATGACAAGAGAAATACAGTGTAGCTATAAAGAAAAGACTAAAGTAGCTTTGCACATAAAAGTTGGAAGAACACAGGTTTTGTGCAAGTTTTTATTTAAAAGATGTAGGCATTGGCAGCAAGCTGGGTTTTGTTTTCGGCAAAACGAAGCAGTCAGTGCTATATCATTCAAAAGTATAATTTTGCCTGGTTAGGAAGCCTGTGATAATACCTCCAAGAACTGCATTTCTTTGGGATAGTGATAGGAAGAATGGCTTCTTGAGTTCACTCCAAGCCCTGAATAGCCATGGAAAAGTATTAACTTCTTACATTAGGGGAATCAAATGAGGGATGTTTGATTACTCAGCCATATCCCCTATTCTTTCATACTAACAAACCCATAGAGCTTATCTGTATCTTTATACTCTTTGCAAAATATTAATCATCAAATTCCATTTCCTTCTCTTTTGTTCCTTTTGCTGAAGACCTCACTTGAATTATAACTCTCCATTTGTAGAACTGAAGTTAGTTACAGAGACAGTTAATTACATTGGTTTCAAATGGTACATGAGGCATAAAAGTGAGGCATAAAACAGCAGTTGGTTTTTAAGTAGGGATTCTTTTTTTTTTTTTTATCAAGAAGAGATCCTTAATACCAAGTATAAAGAGGAACATGCATTTTGTTTAAAAGTTGTTCATTTTTTTAGTTAATGTTTACATATTTTCAGTATAAACAGCAGATGGAACTCCAGTTATAATTTCATGACACTCACTATAGTTATAGATCAGTTATGGTTCTGGAGTTCATTGAGATATGAGGAAGCAATCTACCAAAGCCATGTGACTGAAGCCAAATAGTGTTCTACGTAGCCAAAGGTATGTCGTAAGATCTAGCTGTATAATATTTCTATTCTTGTTGCCAGACTTTACAACTCAGCAGGAATTGATGAAAAAGAAAGTGATCTTTAGAACTGTCTTCCTAGATTAATCATTTCACTGTTCAAAATACTTTAAAGTACATCAAAAATTAGAAAAACTGAAAAAGAACTTTATGCTGGGAAAGAAATAACCCATAAATTATCAATAAAAACTTTGATAGCTTCATTAGAATTCCATTATGAAACTTCTCCTATTTTTGTATCATTAACTCTCTTCTGTTCTTATTTTCTTGACTTTTTTAAAACTGAATGATAAACACAGAAACCAAAAATATCGAGTCATCTGCTTCTTGCTTATGCTTGAATCTTCTGAATTTAATTATTCTCTTATCCTAAAGCATAAGTTGTCTTTTATTCTAAATCATGTTCTTTTAGCTCAATATGGAAAAAATATATATGTATATGTTGATAAGACATTTTTAAAGTTGTATATATGAACCAAGGAAAAGAGTGGCCTGCGATATTTTCAATCTATTATTTGTTTTCTGGTTATTTCAATTTAGATAGTGAGTAGCCATGAAGGCAAAAGTGCAGACATAAGTCTTAGTCATAAAGATTTCGCTTTGATATTTGAGGGAGTGTAAAGAATCTAATGACTTTGCATTTTTAATTTTTATGCTGGTTCATTTTAACTTACAGCTTTCATTTTCTATTTACATGCTTATTTTGAGCAATTTTAGGAAGTATTTGTATTAAAAAAATTAAACTTGCTTTTTTATCTGAAAATATAAATGTAGAAAGTATAATTTATAGGTAATTTGTACTTAAATAATGCTGTGTAGACTAAAGCCTATCATTGCTCTTAAATTTGTGTAACAGCAATATAAAAGTTTAAGATGTGTAATTTTTCATTTTTTTGTTTCTGTGACAAGCTCTTTTTAATTTTTTTATTAATACGCCATATATTTAATTCACTCAATGGAAAATAATATCCGCATAGACCCATTACATGATAGATTGAAGATCTGCCATCACAGTATGCTAGATCACTTAAATGCATATTTTGTATCAGCAAGGAGATATTGAGCACTTAGTAAGTGAAAAATTCTCGGCTAGCTCCATACTAATTATTTGCAAGATACACAGGATGTAAACACTGGAGTTATTTCCTGAAAGAACTGATGCTTTCCAATGCTAGAGATCTAACAAATGATACTGTCTTGTGAATCAAGAGGTGTCAACCTTCTCAATTTTAAGGTGAAAATATTTGTTCACTGCTGGAGGCAGTGGCTTATGCTCGTAATCCCAGGTCTTTGGGAGGCAGAGGTGAGAGGATTGCCTGAGCTCAGGGGTTTGAGACTAGCCTGGGCAACTTGATGAGACCTTGTCTCAACAATAGAAAAAATTAGCCAGGTGTGGTGGTATGCTCCAGCAGTTTCAGCTACTTGGAAGGTTGAGGCAGAAGGATCACCTGAGCCCAGCAAGTTGAGGCTGCGGTGGCCATGAGTATGCCACTGCACTCCAGCCAGAGTGACAAGGTGAGACTCAAAAAAAGAAAATTGTTAGCTGACTAATAACTTACCATGACAAAGAGTTATAACTAAAAGAAAATTAAAACTACTAGTGGGAAACTGCCAAAGGAGGTGAGGCACACCTCATCAACAAGGGTACCTACATAATGAACATTTGTATACCTAACCCTGAATTGTATCCCACATCTTTGAAATTAAAAAAAAAATTAAAAAGGAAGAAACTACTGTTATCAAGTAGTTCTTTCTCATTTTTTTTAACATTTTCTATAAGCGACTAATTTTCTAAATTAATTAACTATAGATTACTTTTCATTTTTGAGATAATTGTAGATTCACATTCCAAGAGATAGTGTACCCCTCATATCTTGTGAAACTATATTACAATATTGCAACCAGGATACTGATTTTAATGCAATCCACCAACCTTGCTCAGATTTCTTTAGTTTTTACCTAAAATTAATTGTGTGTGTGTGTGTGTGTATTTAGTTCTATGCACATTTATCAACAAAGTAGGTTCATGAATACACCATCATAAGCAAAATACAAAACAGTTTAATCACTGCAAGAATGCCTCATGTTTCCTTTTTATGACAATAATCACTTACCTTCCTTCTCCATCTTTAACCCCTGGCAACCACTAATCTGTTCTCCATTTCTATAATTTTGTCATTTCAAGAATGTTATATACATAGAAATGGAGTAACACAATATGGAACCTGTTGGGACTGGCTTTTCTCACTCAGTATAATTCTCTAGAGTCCAGGTTTTTATGTGTATCAATAGTTTGTTCCTTTTGATTGCTGAGTAGTATTTCATGGTATAGCTATACTATGGGTTGTTTGACATTCACCATTAAGGGAAATTGGGGCTATTTCTGGTATTGGACTATTGCAAATAAAGTTGCCATGAATATTCATGTACATGTTTTTTGTGCGAACATAATTTTCCATGTCTCTGGGATAAATGTACAAGAGTACAGTTGCTATGTGGTATGATAATTCCATGTTTAGTTTTATCAGAAACTACCAAACTGTTTTCCAGAGTGACTGTACTATTTTACATTCCCACCAGCAATGTATAGATAATCCAGTTTCTCTGCATCCTTACCCATCATTTAATGAGGTCACCATTTTTTATTTTACATACATAGTAATATCTCATTGTGATTTTAATCTGTTTTTCTCTAAGCAGATTAGGTGTTCTTTTCATGAGCTTATTTGCCACCTGTATTTCCTCTTCTATGAAATGTCTGTTTATGCCTTTGGATCATTTTCTCATTGGAATTTTTATTATTGCTGTTTGTTTTTAGTGTTGTCTTTTGAGAGTTCTTTCTGCATTCTAGTTGCTGGTTCTTTTTTGGATTGCAAATATTTATAAATTGTTTGCAAATATTTTCTCTCAGTCTATAACTGTGTTTTCATTCATATATATATATGTTTCCTTTTTATGACAATAATCACTTACCTTCCTTCTCCATAGTTTCTCCATATATATATATAAACATCTGTGTGTTCAGCATGACCATTCCCATACAGTTTGTTTTTTTTTTTGCTCTCTGTGACATTTACTTTCTTTGTCATCTAACATAAATCCACAATTTTTCCTATTGGTTTCATATGTGTCCTAATTATATTAAAGAAAATTCTTCCTCTGATCTTTCGTTTCTTGGTTAAATGGCTTTGGAGGATGGGAGGTTGCAACTCACACTGATGGCATGTGATAAACTAAGAAGATCTGTTCACCAAAAAATGAGAGTTTAATCTTGTTACTTTGTCCTGTCAGATTCTGAACAACCAGTTGGAAAATGGAAAATGGAATTATAGATATGTATATTGTTTGATACCATAAAGTTAATCATTTATTTAAAATATTTTAAATAATATCCATATGATTTTTTAAAACAGATTTGTAAGATCACCAAATTAGTATGCTTACTACGGTGTACTAATAAAAATGATTATATTCTGTTTTATTTCAACTTAATTAATTCCTCCACATAAAATTTCAGAAATGTCAAATTCTTCTGTTGTGTCAACAACTGCTCTCCAAATGAGTGTTTTTTTATCATAAATGTTACCTTTTATTCTTTGTACTTTCATTGAAAACAACTCAATGGTTTCTATGAATGAGGGAATGTTTTGTTTAATTTTACCTTTTCTTTTTGTGTTCTTAACTTTTTTGGTGGTGGGGCTGTTGTTTTGTGTTTTCAGTTTTGTTTGTATGAATGACTAGATTTTACTTTTTTTTTAATTTAAAGTTTAATTTTTAGCAAGCATGGGAATATATCTTTGCATACACCTTGGGAAAGAGAACACCCTAAATATGGCTTAATCAACATTGTCAATCATTTTCTTTCTTTTCCACTGACTCAGATACATGCATTGTTGGAAACGTGTGCTCTAGTGGCATATTTTTTTAGTCTAATTAGCTGCCTGCCTGTAATCAGGACTATATCAAATGTTGTCATTCTAAATGTTTCCTTTATTTTTTTCAAACACATTTGCCTGATTGACCTTTTTTTTTCTCTGTCTTTCTATGGGGCTGCTCCAGGAGCCATGGCTAATCATCTTATAAGCAATGCTCTGCTTCGTCCGCATGGTACTAACAATCCCTATAATACATTGCTTGGGGAACCGGCGGTCTGTAACAACCCTTCTGTCAGCATGTACAACGCACAAGGTGTGCTGGAGTTTATCTTAATTTTTTCAAGTGAGAGTCCCATCTTATGTAGCTTTTATGGGCACATTCTATTTTTCTTTCTCTTACCTTTCTTTGTTTTGGAAGCAGACACACAGACTCCTTTCACATTCCACCCCCTTGGTGCTTTTATTTTCCATTTTCCTTAGGTTTTCCTTAGTAAGAAATGGAATCCTTCTGATAAGCAAATGTTTAATTCACACCAATATATGTATGTTTCTCTGTAATGTTATTAAATGTTTTGTGGTTTGTCAGTACTTTCCTTGTTCATGTATTCCTATGTTAAATACCTATGTATTTGTTTTGAGAAATGAGATATTTGCTTAAGGTAAGTAAGATAAAGAAAGATTTGATTCAGTAGTCTTAATGCTATAAGATCAAGAAAATAAATCCTGCTTTGTTATACCACAAAGTGCAGTTGAGACAAAACATTAACAGTGAAGAAAACATTGAGATCAACTATAGGGAAAATGAACTAAGCAGCAGAGGAGAAAGCATCGAACTGGCCAGTAGTAGTTCTGTCTTTGCTCTGCCATTCCCTATTTGAGCTGGTTGAGACAGGTCACAAAATTGCTTTTTCTACTGTGGCTTCATGTTAAAAAGAAGGCTTTTGACTATTGTTCCTCTATATATCCTACAGCTTGAAAATGATACAAAACTATATTTCTAGTTCAAACAAATCAACATAGATCTCTTTACAACCATTTACAGTATAATCATTCGAACACAATTTTACCTTTGCTATATATAAAAATGTGTTGGGGCACAAAAAATTCAAAATACATAATATACAAGTAGAGCACAGGATAAAATTCTCCAAATAAAAGTTTCATAAAAGAAAAATCCTAGTCAGTGATCTACGTACTTAAAATTATACTTGAAAGAAAACTCACAATGACAAAGAGACTTCCATGATTTTTTCAAATTGAATGTGATTGATTTGCAGTATTTAAATTTTTTTTTAGGCAATTTTGAATAAAATTTCTGTTATCCTTTGTGGGGATCTTTGGATTTTATTTTTTGTTTCTCAGTCACAGGTAAAACATCAGAGATGTGAGTGTGTGAAACTGATGTGAATGTGCCATTGCAGGAAAGGATATGTTGTTACAACATGGCCATTGGGTGTCTAAAACCATCTGAGCTTCCCCCGGTGGTACCTTGCCACATACAAATGATAATTTTTATTATTTTGTAAATACCAGAGTTTATGATTAAAAGTGACTTCAGGGATATAGTCAAGATATTTGTCAATACAATAAAATAATTCAACTCACAATTTCGTTAAGTTTCTGAAGGGATACGTGTCTAAGAATCATAGATTTTTTGAATCAGAAGACATAGAGCTCATTAAACCCTCTTTACATCATTGCTGACATTCTGTTAACCTGTGCTTAAGTATATTCTCGCATGTATTCTATTGTTGAAAGACTCCATTTTTTTCTACATGTATATTTTTCCTTCTATTGAGCTGAAAATTTTCCTTGGCCATGATGCTTAGATTTGCCCTCCAGAGCAAAGCATTAACCCTGCTGTCTGTGGCAGTCCTTTAACTACCTAAAAGCAACTAATCAGTCTTCCTTTAGTTTTCCATTTCCCTAATAAAAGCACACCATCAATATGAGGCATGTTCTGGGTCCTTCCTCATGACTTCTCCTTCAAAGTTATTTCTCAAATCTGTGTCCTTATGTCCTTGTAGCACTCCATTAACTGTACATTACACAATATACCAGATGTGGTTTGGTAGAACAATTTGGTAGATCTTATAAAGACTTGTTTTGTTGTGTTGTTTATTTATCTTAGACCAAGTGACAGGTAATTGTGTCATTATAAACAGTTTGACACGCGTTGGCATATAAGTAAATATTGGATGATGTTAAATAAAAGTTTTCACCATATCTGCAAATCAAATGTATTCCACATTATTCACCTTCACAGAAGAGTTGTTTGTAATTATTTTAAAACAAGTAATAAATTTGGATCACATTTTCTTTAGCTTTTTGGTTGTTCAGAGATAATTTCTACCTTTTTATATAGTGAAAAAAAAAATTATTAACCTGTATGTTCTTCCTAAGTCAATATCTGCCTTCTTATCTTACTTTATTTTTACTCGTATCCTAAAGTAAGGATGGAATCCTTCTGTAAAAGCTATCAAATTGAAATTATCACAATGTAAAATTTAAAATAATACCATATTGAGACAAAGTTTTATTTCTGTGGAATTCATTACTGGTTATTGCTGCTGAGATTATCAATAAATACACAAAGGATTCTTCTGAATGGATTTGTGTTTTAGTCCAGTAAATTCAATAAATTCTACTGACTTTTTTCTTAAAAACAAAAGCAAATAATTTTATTAATGTTTCTCAGTGTCAAAAGTGGAATTGTACACTATTTTATGTTTTAATTTTTTTAAAGATGTTAAGAAACTATGGTAGTACTTAAAATAATTCTTTTTGCCACTGACCAAAAATAAATCTTGGTGACTGTCATATTGCTACTAATCTTATGCTTTCAGATGAATGCACTTATATTCTTACTGGCAAGGTGAAATCTTACATGAAATATAGGTGGCTCGGTATGTACTGGAGTGGTTTATGTTGAATTACCACTTGGTTCTGTTCTGTGGATCCTTGAAGGCAGTTGCACCAATGCTATCCAGGCATAGAAGCATTCTGATTTATGGTATCCACTCTTGTTTGTAACGCCTTTATATAAAACATGTAAAGAACTGTTTATAATGTTACTGAAGCATATAAAGTTAGGAATAAAGATGAGTAATATACTTTTATTATGCCAAATTCAAATTCTATTCTGTGGAATATTTACAATTTTATGCATAACGTTTCTGAGTCATTATCTTCTTGTCAGGATTGGAAATTTAATTTTTGTATAGATAAACCTCATTGTAGGAAAGCCTGTCAACAAAACATAATATAGAGAGGAAGTCATGATTTTACTAAAATAATTTACATCTTAAAACAATTCAATTCTAAAACTTTAATGGAATATATTCATAGGATGGACTATAGTGAAGAATATATTGTAGTTGGTAAGAATATAAGATTATCTTAGAAAGCACATAAATAGATATTCCGTTATGGCTTTCAAAGCCTAAAGCAGATGTGAAGTGAAGGATATTGCAGCAGCCAGGATTGGAAGAAGTCTCGAAGAAGCTGTCTGCCACATTAGCAGGGTGGCATTAGATAAGGCTCAGCCTCTCCATGCTACAGTTTCCTCCTTCTCTGGAAAGCAGGAATTGAACTTCAGTGATCTCTCATGTGCTTTCCACTTCCAAAATGCTCTCATTTAAGGAATGAGCCTACAAGCATTTACATCTGTTTATACCTGCTAGACTTTTTATTTCAAATTCTTATTCTAAGGCTCCTTTGAAACTTTAGAAGAGATTTCCTTTGGATTTTGAAACACTGTTGATCTTTTTACTGAGAAGAAAATCAAGCTTTAAAGTGTAAAAACTGTCTCTTTAAACAGTGGTTCAATTATAACAAGCTGGAGCTCCTTGAAATAATCTGACCCAATGAATTTGCTGCTTTTTATTTTGTGATATTTTAACCTTTTGTAAACAAAATCAGCAAGAGTTATTCTTTTAATCTGATTACAATATGAGTTTTTTTAATAAAAAGTAATTTTGATAGGATTGTTTTAAAGGATCAACTCTCAAAATGTTTGCACACGATTGTGTAAAAATCGGGAAGAAAACCTGACATTGATGGTGGCATTTTTCCCCCTTACATTTTCTTGATTCAGAATAATAAATGAATTTAACCTTTTTTCTCCATAGTTATACAATTTTCGAACATGAGCTCCAGAAATGACAATATTGATCAGTTTTCATTTAAAATTGATAGAAACATTTGTATATGTACAATGGGGAAAATAACGTTTGTGCAGGAAAAGAAGACATATAAGGGGGAAAAAGAACACAATTATGAAAGCCTTCAACTCTGTTTTTTTTCTTTGTATATAAGCTAAAGATTTTATTTATAATTTTACTGAAAAACTTTAAAATTAAACAATTCCTTAGAAGCAGTTATGCTCAAACCTACACATACATTCATACAAAATATTGAAATACACTGGTGAAAATAGTCATGGCTTGCCCTCAAATTTTTATTCTCATTGATTGGTGTGATAATCTTAACTTTAAGTGTGTATTTTCTTGACTTTGATAGAAACGCTGTTAAAGATGCATTATATTAGCATGTGTTAAGGGGAATTTCTTATTTTCTGACTAACATTTCAATATTATGATAAACCATGTAACACAGACTCATGAATTTTGGGGCAGTGGAAATTATTTCCTTTGACTCTTTTTTCTGCATATCATCAATTTGCTTTTTACTCATGTTCTTTCTACTGTCGCTGTAAGCTTACTTGTTGTTTTTTCTTTCCTTTTCTTCATGCTGTCGTTTAGAGCCCTACAGAGAGACAAGTATGGGAGTAAAGCTAAACATTGCATATCAAATGTAATTTTTTTTAGTTCACTTTTATTGCATCACATATAGATGATGTAGTTATTAAAAACAGTTCATCTCACAATTTAAAAACTAAAGAGCCTATGAATCGACTTTTATAAATATATGTTAATTAGACGCTTTTGTTGTCTGATTCTTTTATTCTGTCACATAATCAACATGGTTGTTAAGTCTCATGTACTGTTTGTGTGAGTTAAATTGTTTTTAAATTAAGCATTTATTTTTGCTAAGTATAATCCATAAACTTTTAATTTTTATCAGTACATTCCATCATAAAAATGTGTCACGTGCAACATACCCACTTTATTTTATTATGGCTGTTTTCAGCCTATACCTAATGCATTGACAACGGAAATAATAAACACATGTTGCAATGCATCAGTCACCCAACCATCACCATCAAGCATATCATAGCAACCTCTGCAACAGCTATTACCCATCACATACAGCCCTTTAAAAAGCATTTACTTTTATTTTTTCTTAACATCGTGGATTTGTCTATGAGATAAAATGAAAATAAATCGCTTCACCCTATGTCTGTGATGGCTGCATATTAATGCATTTTATGCTTTGTTATTTTTGAAAAGTGTGCTACTTAAATACAGAGGATGCATCTGAAGTCCATATAAAAATTGGTATTTTTGAGACACTACATTTAAACCAGCAATTAACTAGTTGAGTTTTGAAAATTATCACTGCATCACAGATATAGAATGAATGCTCTATTTTCACAAGTTAGCAATATATCAAGAAGTTTGAAGAAGTCTCCAATTCATTTTTCTTTAAAGAAACACCTTTTTATTTACTAGTAAATTGGTTAAATGTGTTTTTTTTCTTTTTGTGGTTGCATTTGAAGTGATTTATGAAACTATTATAGACTCTTGGATTTCTGTGAATTCAAGGGAATGCAAAAACCTTGAAGAAATATGTGGTCAAATTTATTTCACTGCAGCTGTTTCTTACCAGAATAAAATGTTTATCCTCTTTTAAACCTAAAGTTTAATATGCACACAAAGTCATCACTCATTATATAGTGGTAACATTGATACTGACACAATGTTTTCAAAAATCAGATCCCTGTGTCTTTATAAATTCTTTTGTAGTATTGCTAATGACCCTAAAAAAAAAACTGATGGGATAATATATAATAAATATAATAACAACCCAAGTGCTTATAGCAAGAAAAAAATTAAAAAGTAAATCCAAATACGTTTGTTTGAAAGTTCCTATGTGTAAATTATTTTGATGTACCATTTATTTGACTAAGCATTATTTCATGACCTCACCATTCTGACAAATTTAACATAATCCTTTTGTGGTTTTGCGTGTAGGGATTATTTTTAATCTTACAAAATTATATACCAAATTCTTACAAACTCTGTTTCTTTTGACAAGTTTATTCAAAGTACCACACATGAATTATGTTAATAGTACAGCTATTTCAATGTTAAGACAACATGTAAAATTAAAGGTAATGAATTATTTAGTTGACTTTGATGTGTATAAATTGAAAGCTATGAATGACTACACCAAAATTTCACATTATTTTGTTTATGCTATGACCAAATATACTTTAAATGATGTCAGGCAATATTTGTGTGGAAATTATAAACTGATAATTTATAGGTTTTTAAAAATTATTTTAAATATTTATTTTAAATACTATTTCTCCATTTATACGATATCTCTCCGTTCCATTATGTACCTATATGGAAATGCACATAGAGATTTAATAGTATTTTTGGTTTTTTCCCAAACATTTTATACTTAAGTAAAAAATGCTAGCAATTTATACATATTTCATAGTCGATGAATGTTTTTGCCTTTGTGTTCGTGTGTGTGTTCTATGGCCTGTTGGATATAAATGTCATAGTGTCTTGTAATCTTTTTCAGAGGGGCTTCTGAACAATGCCAGGGATACAAGTGTCATGGATACTCTACCACTGAATGGTAACCATGGCAATAGTTACAGCATTGCCAGCGGTGAATACCTGAGCAACTGTGTGCAAATCATAGACCGTGGCTATAACCATAACGAGACCGCCCTAGAGAAAAAGATTCTGAAGGAACTCACTTCCAACTACATCCCTTCTTATCTGAACAACCACGAGCGCTCCAGCGAACAGAACAGGAACCTGATGAACAAGCTGGTGAATAACCTCGGCAGTGGGAGTGAAGATGATGCCATTGTCCTAGATGACGCCACCTCCTTTAACCACGAGGAGAGTTTGGGCCTGGAACTCATTCATGAGGAATCCGATGCTCCCTTGCTGCCCCCAAGAGTTTACTCCACAGAGAACCACCAGCCACACCATTATACCAGAAGGCGGATCCCCCAAGACCACAGTGAGAGCTTTTTCCCTTTGCTAACCAACGAGCACACAGAAGATCTCCAGTCACCCCACAGGGACTCTCTCTATACCAGCATGCCAGCACTGGCTGGTGTGGCCGCCACAGAGAGTGTCACCACCAGCACCCAGACCGAACCCCCAGCGGCCAAATGTGGTGATGCCGAAGATGTTTACTACAAAAGCATGCCAAACCTAGGCTCCAGAAACCACGTCCATCAGCTGCACACTTACTACCAGCTAGGGCGCGGCAGCAGTGATGGCTTTATAGTTCCTCCAAACAAAGATGGGACCCCTCCGGAGGGAAGTTCAAAAGGACCTGCTCATTTGGTCACCAGTCTATAGAAGATGACACCGAAATGTAAATCAACAGAACTGCTAACACCTTGTTGACTGTTCTGAGTCGATATAAGCAGTGGTAATAATGTGTGTACTCCTAAATCTTTATGCTGTTCTCTAAAGACAAACACAAACTCTCAGACTTTTTTTTTAATGGGATTTTTAGGTCAGCCCAGGGGAGAAAGATAACTGCTGAAATTCCTCTGTGCCCCGTCTTTTCGTGTCCTTTCCCCTTCAGATGGAGACTTCATTATGTTAATGAACAAGATATGAAGAAAATGGCACTCATTGTGGCCTTGTTGAATTATGTTGTGTTTGTTTTAACATCTCTGATGCTCTGTTACTATAATTACAAGGACCTGCTTTTTCAAAGGCCAGAACAGTTGTTTGGAATTAGTAACAATGCTGCATCTAGATTGGAGTGCTGCACAAACAAACATAAAAGCAAAACTGTATCCTATAGTGGTTTTGGGTCACTCACAACCTGAATTCACCACAGCTGGGATAGCTGTGGAAAACAAAATAAAACAACAAAATTAATAATGAAACGGAGGGGGATTCTAGAATTATATGCTAAATGCATATTTTATGATTTGCTGTATTAACTGATGATAAAACTAATGGCAGAAAAAAAGTTGAACAATTTCTATGTAATGTACAGATACTAGCATTGCACATATAGTCTGCTTTCTGTTCCTCCAGAATTTGAGTCCTGTTAATGTAGTGGAAAAAAAAAAAAAGAAATTTTCTTTTTCTTTTGTGCTGGTTGTGCAAGTTTGTCTACCAGTAAGAGAGCAAAGTTTCCTTCCTTTCTTCTTTCTTTCTTCATTTTCTTTTTCCTTTGTTTTCCTTTCTTTCTTTTTTCTTTGCCTTTTTTTCTTTAAAGTTTAGCCTGGCAAAAAATAAATAAATAAATAAATAAATAAAACTATCACTTTATAAGAATCATTTTCTAGTAATGCAAACAAATTATTTTTTACAAAAAATAAAATAAAATAAATAAAATTAGACTTCCTTCCCTCACTATATATCTTTATGCAGTCAGAATATTTCCAGCAGCGTTTTTGCAAATTAGAGCAGGACAAACTTTTAAGTTTACAGGGCACATCTGTTGTCATGCAAAGCATATTGGCAAGCAGCTCATCACCAAGACAGTAGCTATGATTCTAGAAGTCAAGAGGTGTCTATAGAACTAGTGGGGCTTCTGCATGTGAAAAACGGTATTTCATAGACGTTAAAGTGCTAAATGCTCAGTCTGATCCCCAAGTGGGCACCTGCACTACCAATTTTTAGAGGAAATTCACTCCCTCGTAGTAGGAATTGAAAGGTCAAATTATTTTGAAGTGATTTTTTAAAAAAGTCTTCTGTTTATTAACAGGAAAATTTATTTATTTGACAGGATTTTAAGTAATGTAGGAATACAAGTGGTAAATTAGCAGCACATATAATTTTTTTTAAATTTATGATCCATTTTGTATGGTCTCAAAGTTGGATGACCTCATTACTAATATTTGTTGTAAAAGTGAAACTTGTTTGCCAACCAATAAACAACTGATTGAGATTTAGAAGATATTGTATTGATGTATGTACTATATGATTAATTATTCTTTTCATTTTTCTCGTCTTTCATTTCTTCTGTTTTCAATATATAAACTTTGCTAATCCTCTGTGACCCAAATGAGCCATGCAAAAGAAATCAATCTGCCTAGATGAATAACCTAAGCACAAAATTATACAGTTTTTGCAGACAAAGTAAACCAGAAAAATGGGATGGGTATGTTTACATTGGCTGAAATAAGATGCATAACTTACTTTCAAGCAGGTTAACATATGTGTTACTCTTTTCTTATTTATAAACCAGCTGCAGTCACTGTGCTTATTTTAAAAGCCAGATTCAATCACAGATATAAATATTGAATTTGGTGTGGGGGAGTAATATTTTTTCCTCCTTTGTAAAAGACTTAGGAAATATAAATTTACTCAATTGACCAAAAGTTGCAGGAATCATGGCCATTTTATAAAGATAGCATAAGACATTTTTTGTGGTGATTTTTTTTCTTAGGGGGGAAATGGGAGGAAAAAAATATCCTTTCAAAGAAACTTCCTAGATCTTTAATTACTGCAAATCTTTTGCAGCAATGTCCAAGCATGAAAACTTTATTAGGGCAAAGCTAAAACAAATTGCAAAATAATAATTTATCTTGTAATGTGTTTTATCTTGGGATTTTCTTTTCTGAAAATCTAAACACCACTTATCTACAAATGAATATCTTCAATCAAAATAAGGACTAGTTTAGAGAATGGACAGTAATCAATATACAGTTTAAAGATATGTGACAAAAAATTTTTGTACTGGGCCGGAGAACATCATAACCTTCTTATCTTCTCAAAATATTTTATGTATCATTTCTTTTTAGTCGATTAACATGTATTTTTTAAATCTACAGATTGTATTTCAGTTGGAGGAGAACCACAAGCTTTAATGGTAATGAGGTTTTCTTACACCACACTGTGGCAATATTAGCACCTGAAAGGCATTTAATTCACTAATATGTAGAACACATTTGACAATAAAAGAATCCTTTTTAGACCCATTTAAGGTACCTTCAGAAACACAAATGTGGTCTTTGGATTATACACACCTGTACTTGTTTTGCCAATCAAACAGTGATTTATGTAAAAGCAACTCCATCAGTAAGAAGTTAGTTTCACAGAAAAATGGGGAAACTACCTCAATTCAGCTTGCTGATTTTCTAATATTGCTACCTCCCTGCCCATTATTTTTGTGTTTCATTATATGGAAATTTGAAGCAGGTAGCCTCCCAAGTTCTGCACAGGCCAAGTTGAAGAAAGATCACTTGAATATATAAACTGGTAACGGAAGATCATTCAGAACTCTCAATTCCTACCAAGCTCTTGCATCAAGTTAAAAGGGTAAGATCTTTGAACTCTCATACATCATAACTGGTGTGCTTTCGGAGAGACTTCAGATCTCAAAAGATTTTTACAGGGAGAGGTTGTTCTCCCAAGTTATATCTAACTATAATGAAAAATAAGTGGATAAAGGAGTTAATTATACATACATTCCAATATGTATATATCTAACAAGTATTCATTTAGTCCTGTTTACACTAGCAAGGGTTGAATTCCTGAACTTGAATTTTTTTCCTTCACATACATTTTCATGTAGAGCTATTAATTAACTAATTAACAATTTTTAAATTTTTCTTCTACCACCTTTTGACTCCATTTTTTAATACCCTATGACATTTGTGATCTACTTATCTTCATATTTTTATGTATTTATCTGATTTTCCAGCAAAAAAAAGACTTCCATCAAACAGATACACTATGCATGCATAATACATTTTTTAACCAGCTGGAAGTAAAACAAAACAAACAATTACTTCCCCATAAAACATTTTACTCTTGGGATTTTCTTTCTTTTTGTCTAGTTCACACAATATTTTATCAGGACACTAATGTACCTCAGGTTTAGTTGATTCTGAAACTGATGAATTGCTATGCAGCTTTTGTTCCTAATTGATAATATTTGTGACAAAATTGAAATTTTGTGAAGGAGAAATAGGTTACAATTCCAATTAAATTTTATGGGCAACCCTCCTTATTTCCACTACATTATAATTAAACACACTGAAGGTGAATAATTAATTACTATGCTAAAATAATCATGATTATCAAGGTAGGCATATTAGGGAATTAGTTACATTTATAAAGGACCCACATAATTAATTTTAGGCAATATCTTTAGCTTTTTCCTCCCACACATGTTCAAATGCCACTGACTAGTTTGCTTACTCTAAAGAATGACATTTAAACTTTGACTTTCTGTATTACTTTAGAGACCAAAAAGAAGAGCAAAATAGTTTCTAGATTGCACAAAGATCAATCCCAAATTAACCTATAATCGTCCCCTACTACTGACAGAATAAATAACGTTTGAAGTTGTCCATCAGTACTATACTAAAGTGCTACTGCTTCATATACTTTTCCGCCAAGATGGGGTCTAGCTCTGTCACTCAGGCTGGAGTGCAGTGACTCCATTGTGACTGACTGCAACCTCAGACTCCAGGGTTTAAGTGATCCTGCAGCCTCAGCCTCCCAAGTAGCTGATAGCCTCAAGCCACGGCTCCAAGCCTGGAGGTTTTTTGGAAAAAAACAAACACTACAGAACTACAATGCCTATTAATTCAAATTCAGAGAGTGAAAAAAAAGAACCCAAACCCTAATTTGGTTTGAGCAAATCTGAAGATATTAGCACGAATGTCCTTTAGTCTCTAACAAGCATATGAGATAAAATAACAATATAGCTGAACTTCTCAGTATATTGCACATTGTTAGTAATTCATAATTTTTTAACTTACCACATGAAGAATTACTATGCATTCCTAAATAATACTTTAAAGATATGTTAGATTTCTGCACATCATTAAATTAGTTCGGAAGATGGAGTTACAAAACAAAGTAGCAACATTGTAAAATAGCTTATGGAAGCATTTTTGTGCAAATGGATTTTTACATAAGAAATTTCTTTGAGCTCATAAAGTATATTCAATGGATCCCAATAGTAAATTGAATTCTGTAATCAGCAAATATGTTCTTCTTAAACCATCTGAAAATATTATTAAACATTTAAATTTTCATTTGCAGACTAGTAGAAATTAAGAAGTGGTGGTAGCTGCTGCTTTCCTGATTAGTCCATAAGAGGACATTTTCCTATTTACTAATTAACCCTGATTACTTCCTCTTTGGTTTAGAAAGGAAATCAATCTTTAACTTTCACCTGTACACATACACTCTGATTCCTTTTATGACTTGCAGAGAAAATGACTTTTTTATACTACTACAAACTGTGAGTTTTCCATTAAAAGGCAGTTAATATGGTTTTGCATATTCTTATTTGAAACAAAGTTATTGTTATTCCTTCCTTTAAAAAAATATAAAAGTCAGCACTTTTTCATATCCAGCACTTTTAAGTTACTATTCAGATGTCTTGATTTCAACTATGTTTTGATATTTCTTTCTCTCACTTAACAATATGTCACATACATTTTTCTCATTTAATAATCTGTGTCCAATTAGAGTATTTCAAATGTAAATGCAACCTATAATTTTTAAGAAGACATGAAAAACTTCGGCTTATATTTTAAGAAGTCAAGAAATACTAGACATGAAAAAAATCTCCATTGGGATTAGCAAGTATTTTCAACCACAATATGAACAGAAGAACAGAACCAACCAAGTTGGAGAATGTATGGTATGGTGAGGTAACAAGATCCAAATTAGATTTACAGAGAAAAGTATCCCAGGAAAAAATAATGAAATTATTTGTAGTAATACAAATCTTAAACACTATACCAAATGTTACTGGTGTGTTAAAAAAAAAAAAAAAAGTAAAAGTAAAGTTTCTCATATTATAATTTCATTCTGCTAATTCCCCCCAAAACACTAAACACTTTTATAACTCTTTAAATATGTCTTGTCTAGCTGTACCTTGTCTCATGAAAACATCAATATTTTATAATTTTTCTTAAAAATAAGTATTTTGCCTCAGTTCACCTCCCCTCTCTAATCTAATCTGCCTACTTTATTATATGCCAACACAGTTATTGCTAATAGTAGCTTTGTACCTTTCATAGAGCTATTATGAATCTTTCTAATAAAAATTAAATTAAAATTGTACTAGAATTATGTGCATTGTGCAAAATAATTCATAACCAAGTGATATATTACAGGATAATTTATTATATATTAAAACATTGAGACTGAACAAATAAGTACACTGCTGAAAATATTAGTCTCAAGCGCTCTGTCTTCAATTACTGTAGTCAATTCATATAATTCCGCATACAGTTGTACACATATATGGTGGGTTTTCAAAGTACTCCATAATCCAAATGCATCTAAAAGTATTCTCAATGTTCCTTTCATTCTAGAATGCTAAAGGAAAGAGTTGGAAAAATGAAGTAAAGCAGACTACTGAGGATTTAATTTAAATATTGTCATTCAGACTGAACAATTTTTAAATGAGGTTGCTCTATAGTTTGATCCATAGGAGAAAGACTAAAGATTTACAGGTAGTCCAAAATCAAAGACTTTTAAAATTTAAAGGAGTTAAGTTTGTCTCAATGGCCCAAGACGACGAAATTTCATACTACACTGACAAGGAAATATCTTTAAAATCAAGACCTAAATAGCTTTTTCAAGTTTGAAAATTCCACTGATTCTTCTAAATATAAAACAAGAAAAATGATCCTGATTCTAAAGTGAAATGGATTGATTGACCTCAAAAGATGTTTGACAAAGTAAGTCAGTGTCCTCAACACTTTAAAAGTAGGTAGAGGTCTTTGGGGTTGGAACTCAGGATGCAGTCACTAGGACAGTGTGTTCTCTATGCTAATCACTGCCTTGTTTTCTAGAATATTTTTAATGCCCTAAATTTCAAGTTGTCACAATGACTTGTTTTGAATGACATTTTGAATCAAGAAAGATGAGGAAAAACACTTAAAGTTGGTTTCATGTTTCCTTTGAGAATAAAGATTTCTTTTACCATCCTAAGTAATAAAAGTTGATATGTCTTAAAACAGCTATGGACAATCAGGATGTGTTCATTTATAAAGTATCATTTTATTTGTATATTTTAACACTGATCTTTGCCTGTGAACTATAAAATCAGGATGTGTAGAGTCAGTTGATTTCCCTTCATTTGACTTCTGTGAATGCATTGGAAGTGGATGGATAATTTGGAAGTGGATGGATAATTTGGAAGTTTTTGCATAGTTTCCCCTTTGGCCAAGCATTAAAGCTAATTCAGCATACTCCTTTCTAAAAAATAATAATTTACTTTTAAAAACTAACAACTAATTGTGCTATTCCTTATTGACAAGAAAAATTACTTTTTAGAAGCAAGAATATAGTTATCACAACTTTGGTCTCTTAGGATGCTCATATATTGACACATGGCATTATTCTTATCATATACACCTATGAGATTTCAAGCTATTGGATTTTTCCCTTGTACAACCTTTTCATCCTTTTTTTTCCTTAAATGCTCTGTACAATCACATGTAAAATCATAAGCTACAAACCTCAATAAAAATATCAGTAAACAATAAGTGATGTAGTTACTGTTATTATATGGTATTACCAAAACTTTGGTTTTGGGATAGTGTTTCAAACGGCAGGATAATAACTGAAACATGGGTTCTTGATATAGCTCCTGTGCCCACTAACCTCATGCCCTGCCACTTTCCCCTTCATATCTTGAAAATAAAATGAAAGGTCTTTTTTTTTCTTCTTTGTGCTCAGTGAACCACAGCCACCTGAGGTGTCTATAAGCTTATTTGTCTTTTCAAGGAAGATAGGAAGTTAAATTAAGAATTTACTGTCTGACCTTAATATTTGTCATTAATGAGATATAATCTAATTTAGTCTTATATCTATGACCTGATCTTATTTCTCCTCATCCCAGACTAGGGTGTAGGACAGTCAGTCACCAATGAACCTCTGGTTCAACAGAGAGTTTAGAGTTATGTGCTGTGACATACCATTTTTCTTTTAAATAAAAGGCACAATATATATCAGTAACTGTTTTGGATCACAAAGATAGATATTGCATATCATTATTCTCTTGTGTCAGAGATTCTGATTGTTTAGCTTACTAATTCTGAGCAGTAAAATGAGCACAAACATCTAAATCAGATGCCTTTTCTTTATATTAAAATAGGCTTTTATAAGAAATATTCTATAAAGGAATTGGGAGGGAGTTACCACCTCCTGAATATATGTGCCTGGTACTTCATACTGCCTCATTTAATCTTCTTGATAATATGGCAAAATGGAACTTATTACTATACACTCCTTTCGTGGAGGAAACTGAGATTCCAGTCTCACAGTCACAGGGCTAGAGAGTTTTCAGCCCAAATCTCTCAGTCTAATGTCTTTCTTATTTATTAATTTTATACTACGTAAATTAAATAATTATTTGGGAAAAAAACTAATTTCATTTAAATAAAGGTAGAAAAACAGACAATCAAGGAAATGTTGAAAAAATATGGAACTCAAAGTTTATGTAAACCCCATTTTATTAGGCAGTTAATATACACATATGCATATATATATTTAGAGAGAGAGAGTGAGAGAGAGATCAATATATCTTTGTCTACTTATCTATCTACTGAGAGAGAAGACAGACTTGATTTTTTAAATTCTGATTCTGTTACTTACCACTTCTATGCCTTTCAACAAATAAACATTTCTAATAGGGTTTCTCCTCCCTAAATATCTTAATATAATATTTATTTTGTCTATGATATATCATGTAAATATACAACATACTAGGCATACTGAAAGTCCTCATCCAAAATATTCTTAGGCATTTTGAGTTAATACTAAGTCGACTGTGTCTTGTTGATTCTATTAGACTCCTCACTCCCAATAATATTTAGGTTTAGAAGCACTCCCATGCTTCTAAATAAAATTTTAAAGTTCCACTCTGATATGTATGACTGGTTCATTTCATTATCAGAGCACTTATGATAACTGCTAGTTTATGTACATAATTTTTCAAATTTTAATTTTTCCACAACAGTTTTAGCAACAGGCCTTAGCTGATGAAAAACATGATTCTAAGTTTAAATATATTTGGGAGATGTGAGATTAAACACAAACTTTTAACTGTAGGATTTCAGAGAGATGCACTGCAGAACTCTGAGAGGACTTTGGCAGGAGACAGATCCCCCCCCCCAAAAAAAACCGGAATTATCTTTGAGAAGGCCTCTTGTATTAAACTCACAATTTGTTTCTCTGAGTCGAACAGCCAAAGTATTTATCTGGAAATTTTGAGAAGGTTGCCCCATGATTTGCAGAAGAAACGTCCTGAATTGTGGCAAGCAGGTGACTGGTTCTTCCACCATGACAATACACCTGCCCACACCGCACTGAATGTTCAGTTTTTGACCCAAAACAGCAAGATCCTTGTGTCCCTCCCTTCCTACTCACCCAATTTCACACGAGCAACTTTTTTTCTTATTTCCTGGATGAAAAAAGTCCTCAAATGGAAACAAGTTGCCGATGTGGAAGAGAAACAAAAAAATGGCAGAAACACTAAAAACATCCTAATTAACAAGTTCGAAAAACATTTTGATCAGTGAAAAAAAAATCTCGATAGGCATATTGCATCAAATAGGGAGTACTTTGAAGGTGACTTAAGTTTGAACATGTAAGAATAAATACACATTTTTTAATAAATAAATTATAGTTTTTTGGGGGGGTTCCTCCCTTTTTATTGTGCTTTTATTTTGCTCTGAAAAAAAAAGAAGAAATAGAAAAAAGATTTAAAGCCAGTAAGGTAAAAAGAGAATATTTGTGATGTTTAAACTCTTAGGTCTTGTAAAAGTATATTAATAACCTTTGTAAAAACAAAAACAAACAAACAACAACAAAAAAAACCAGTCTATCTTAACCATAGAATCTCTTAATTCTAGCATAGCTTCCTGTCTTCTATTATCAAATATGCATTTAGCTGCAGCAATTGGAGACAAAAAAGACCCTACTCCACACCTGTGTTTCTCATGTATAAAGTGCACATGAGTGTCATGGAAATCTTGTTTAAATGCAAATGTTTATTTGTGTGAGCCTGGAGCTGAGTCTGAGGTTGTGCATGTGAAACAAGCGCTCAGTGACACGTAGCTGCTCCAGAGAGTACCAAGGCACTTGGACTTGCTCTGTGGCTTGTTATGTCTTGTTATCAAAGGCATAACAAATTATTTCTCTAATTTTTTTTTTAGAAATTAGAAAACATATCATAGAAAGGAGAAACAAAGTTGCTCAACTTTATCAAAAGATAAATCTGTTATTATTTTCAGAAATAATTGCAGGGTAGATTCTCATATTTGGTAACAAAGCTAAAGCCATTGCTCATGTACTCCAGCATTTCAGGTTAAAAATGGCATAGGAAAGGGAGAAAGTATCAAAACATACACACATTTATATGCGTATCTATATGTCTTATGTATATATGTATCTATGTACAATTTCCTATATATAAAACCTTAAATATATGTAAAACACACACGCACATGTAGCTGTTAGTTATGAAAAAAGATATTAGCTAAGTGCTATTTTCATCATAAACACAATCTCAGACACACTAGAATTAGTTATTTGAGATAATGAAATAATCTATTCAGCATGTAAAAGATCAATCTGATCATTGCAATTAGAGATACTGATCTTCTATTTGTATGTAAAGTGGAGCTTAATCATGTAGGTATGACAACAAGTGAAAAATTAATAAGTGCCCAGAAAGTAATATCATTTTAAATTTTATAGATAAATAAATTTCTAAAAACATCAGGATTTTGTGTTTCATTGTAATACTAAAGAGTTTACTGCCAACAAATAATCTTTGAGTAAAATATCTAATAAGGTAAAAGTGAACTCGTTTTTTTCTACTTATCTCTAAGACACTTCATCCAGGATTTACTCCTAGTTACAGCAAGAGAAAACATAAATGTTTTATCTAAAGTTTCAAGGATGTTAACTGCCCTGAAGATTTCAAAAGGGGGACCCCAAAACAACCTGGAATTATTTATTTAAAAAATCATGTATTTATCCTTACATTTTTAAACTTGAGTCATTTTCAAAGTACTCACATCCTGGTGCAATACATCTACGGAGATGCTTTTTCCACCACTGAAAACAATTTTTGAACTCATCAATTTTGATACCTATGGTGCTTCTGCCATTTTTTGTTTCACCTCTTCCTCATCAGCAAAACATTTCCCTTTAAGAACTATTTTAATCCAGAGAAACAACAACAAAAAAAGTAGATAGGGGTGAGATTGGGTGAATAGGGAGGGTGGGGCACAGGGGTCATGCCATTTTGGGATAAAAACAAAAAAAACAAACTGCTGAACCCTCAGTACAATGTGGTCAGGCCAGGTGTACTCGTAAATCACCTGTCATGAAATGAGCAAATGTGCTGAAAAAAATGGCAAAAAAAAACTCACTGAAACTGAACCCAGGACTGTCACAACAACGTTAGCTGGTACACTGATGCTGATGGATTCCTAGAACACTTACCTAGTGGGAAGGCTGCATGTACTTCAAGGGGCTTGCCTCCCAAAAGATAATTCCTGGTTTGTTGCATCTCCCTGGTCTGTATAAGTTAAAATAGAAGATCTTGTCCATTTGGTGATTGTGTGTTAAGTATTAAAGCCAAAGCACATTATTGTATTAAACAAAATGTCTGAATAATTATGAATTAAATAATCTTTATAATGAACACGATCTTTCAGAAATTGCAGTTGTCTCAAAGCAAAATCTATATCTGAATCTCCAAAATAGTAATTCTCTTTATGTTTCCAATATGGAAAAACAATTCAGTAAAATCTTTCATTTTTATTTTGATATTCATGCAAAGAACATGTATTTGATATTTAGTATACAGTCTTAGTTCCGCCAATAAAGGCATATTCTAAAAATTGGCAATTATTTTTAAATATTGGGGGAAAAAGATAAGGTGCACTAAAATATGAACCTTTTGTCTTTTCTTTATGCTTCTTAAAGTTAGTAATTTCTTACATTCTTGGAAAGAACTTAACAGCGTTAAGTTCCATCATTACATTATAACTGATTAAAACAATTCCATTAATTTATGTTAATGAGGAATTATACACTAGGAAGAAATAAACTTAAAAACATGAATACAAACTTTGTTTTTAAGCTGAGGTCTTTTATTCAAAATTTCATCTTTAAGTAAATTTGTTATGCTATTTTGATATAATCTAAACTTTTTTTTTTTTTTGGAGTCTCACTTTTGTTACCCAGGCTAGAGTGCAGCAGCACACTCACCGTCACCACAGCCTTGACCTGTTGGGCTTAGGCGATCCTTCCACCTCAGCTTCAGTCTTCCAAGTAGCTGGAAATACAAGATGCACACCACCACGCCTGCTATAACCTAAACATTTTTAACTAATATGATTTTTATAGTTGCAACATCGTTTGCCTACAATATTAAAAATAACTAATGGTGTTATTTGATTTTTAAAATGTAAATTAGAAGAATGTCTAAGAAGGAAGAGAATTATTACTGATCCTGTGAAAAACACAGTAATTCAGTGTTACACTTTTTCCCCTTATTTAGAAAAGACAATGATTAAATTGATCTTGCCATTTTCAAGTATTGTGAGGGTCAATGAAATAGTTAACTTTCTACTTCACAGCTTTTGCTTTATTAGAATCACCTAGAGCATACTAAAAGAAAAAAAACAAAATTTAGTCATCACCCCACACTAATTTTTTTTTTTAATTTTTAATTTTAAAATTGTGGGGTACAGTTAAGGTTAGGTTTACAAATATGCATCGTTCAGGCACCCTTGTTGATAAGGGGTGTCTCCCCGTACCCCACACTAATTGAATCAGAATCTCAGTGGGTGGTGTGCAGGTATAACTAAAATTTTAAAACCCACAGGTGAGATTCAATGTGCTATTCGGACTGAGAATCACAGAGTGAATTGCTTAATACATATTGGGTATTTTTATTAACCGTGTCTAAATAATCTCAAAATATTTTAAGACTTTTTAAAAGCAGGAAAGATGTATAAGGAAAATCAACTTAGAAAACTTCTAATCCCAAAATTAGTGTAGCTAATTGCCTAAATATGATTTACCTGTGAATTTATAAAGATGCATATTATATTTTCAAATAAAAATTAACTGGATTATTAGCCTATTATTTTCATGATTTAATCCGTAGAACAAAACTTTTTATTCAGAAGATCTGTGTTTTTGTCACCATTTTGGGGGGTTATGAATATTATCACAGTAGAAAGAGATCAGTTATTAATTTTAAATCAGGCAGAATCGCACACACATCAAGCGATTCTTACATGGAACAAAAACATCTTCAAGAATTTCTGGAAAATTTAACTGTTATCAGACGAATATTTATGGGGTATTTAGCACATTGTCACAGTTATCAAAAAATCCTATGCTTTGTAAAAGTGAATTGCTTGCAATGCCATAAATTAAAGCTATAAGTTGAACAATCTTTATTTTATTTATTTTTTTTCATTAATCAGTATTTTTTATTATGGTTTTGTGGGGTACAGTTAAGTGTTAGGTGTACAATTACGTTTCATTCAGGCACCCTGTAGATAAGAAGTGTTTTCCCATCCCCCGACAGATATTTGCTACTGTTAATCCCATCCCCCTCCTCCCCATAGTTTCCCAGTACCATCAGTCATTTTCTTACAGTATTGCAAAGGATGTTCAAGGTCCATTATAGAGTGAGAACATGTGATATTCGGATTTTTGTTTTTGTGAGAGGTCACTCAGTATTATAGACTCTAGTTCCATCCAGGTTGCAGCGAAATTCATGGTTTTGTTCTTTTTTATGGCTGCATAGTATTCCATCGTGTATATGTACCACATTTTTTTAATCCAGTCCTCTTTTGATGGGCAGCATGGTTGTTTCCAGGTTCTTGCTATTGTGAACAACGCTGCGATAAACATACGTGTGCAGGTATCTTTTTTATAGAATGATTGGTGTTCTTCAGGGTATATTCCCAGTAGGGGGATTGCAGGGTCATATGGAAGGTCAATTTTTAGAGCTTTTAGGAATCGCCACACTGCTTTCCACAGAGGTTGCACTAGTTTACACTCCCACCAACAGTGTAGAAGTGTTCCCTTTTCACCACACCCTCTCCAGCAGCTGTTATTTTTTGTTGTTGATAATTGCCATTCTGACTGGAGTTAGGTGGTATCTCAGTGTGGTTTTGATTTGCATCTCCCTGATGATTAGTGAGGTTGAGCATTTCTTCATGTGTTTGTTGGCTGCTCGAATGTCTTCTTTTGTGAAGTGTCTGTTCATGTCTTTTGCCCATTTGATAATGGGGTTGTTTGTTTTCTTCTTTTCAGTACGTTTCAGTTCCTTGTAGATCCAGGATGTTAAGCCTTTGTCAGACCTAGAGGGCAAATACTTTTTCCAGTCTGTAGGCTGCTCCCTGCTCTCTTGATGGTTTCTTTGGCTTTGCAGAAGCTTGTCAGTTTAATAAGGTCCCATTTGTCTATCTTCTCTCATAAGTCCTGTGGGTTTCGGGTTTTGTACAGGAATTGGATGCCAGTTCCGATTTCCATGAGAGTAT
>NW_007259742.1:1210346-1211555 GCF_000164805.1 Carlito syrichta
TAAGGCGGCCTTTGACAGATTCTCTTGGGTTTTCAAGGTACACCATCATATCATCTGCATAGAGAGATACCTTGACTTCTTCTTTTCCTATTTGAATACCTCTGATTGCCTCCTCTTCTCTGATTGCTTTAGCCAGGACTTCTAATACTATGTTGAACAGGAGGGGAGAGAGTGGGCATCCTTGTCTAGTTCCAGTTTTCAGGGGAATTGGTTCCAATTTTTGTCCATTTAGGAGTATGCTGGCTGTGGGTTTCTCGTAGATGGCTTTTACTATTTTGAGGTATGTTCCCCGTATGCCTAGATGTTCAAGGGTTTTTATCAAGAAGGGGTGCTGGATTTTATCAAAAGCTTTTTCTGCATCTAGTGATATGATCATGTGGTTTTTGTTTTGACATCTGTTGATGTATTTAATTACATTTATGGTTTTACGAATATTGAACCAGCCTTGCATGCCAGGAATTAAGCCTACTTGGTCATGATGGATGATTTTTGAGATGTATTGCTGAATCCGGTTTGCTAGGATCTTGTTGAGAATTTTAGCATCTATGTTCATCAAAGATATTGGCCTGTAGTTCTCTTTCTTTGTTGGATCTTTACCTGGCTTGGGTATCAATGTGATGTTGGCTTCGTAAAATGATTTGGGGAGAGTTCCATCTTTTTCAATCGCCTGGAATACCTTCAGTAGGATTTGTATCAGCTCCTCCTTGAATGTCTTGTAGAATTCTGCTGGAAAGCCATCTGGACCAGGGCTTTTTTTTGTAGGAAGTTTTCTTATTACGTGGTCGATTTCCTTGATTGTTATTGGTCTATTTAGGGTCTCAATTTCTTCTTGTTCCAACCTAGGTAGGTTGTGTGATGTCAGAAAGTCCTCCATTTCCTTCTGGTTTTCAAGTTTGTTTCCATACAAGTGTACGTAGTAGTCTCTAATGATCTTTTGTATTTCTTCAGGGTCAGATGTGACTTCATCTTTTGTGTTTCTGATTATGCTTATTTGGTTTTTTTCTCGTTTTTTCTTGGTCAGTCTAGCTAGGGGACCATCAATCTTGTTTACCCTTTCGAAGAACCAGCTTTTTGTTTCATTGATTTTTTGTATTATCTTTTTGTCTTCTATGTCCTGGATTTGGGCTTTTATTTTGGTGATCTGGATTCTTCTGCTGAAATTAGGGTTTTTGTGGTCTTGCTTTTCCAGCTTCTTTAGGTGGCTTGTTG
>NW_007259743.1:0-2357 GCF_000164805.1 Carlito syrichta
GAATGGTGAACCAGCCTTACATCCCAGGGATGAACCCTACTTGATCATGATGGATGATTTTTGAGATGTGTTGTTGAATCTGGTTTGCTAGGATCTTGTAGAGAATTTTAGCATCTATGTTCATCAAAGTTATTGGCCTGTAGTTCTCTTTCTTTGTTGGATCTTTATGTTACTTGGGTATCAATGTGATGTTAGCTTCATAAAATGATTTGGGGAGGGTTCCATCTTTCTCAATCACCTGAAATACTTTCAGTAGGATTGGAATCAGCTCCTCCTTAAATGTCTTGTAGAATTCTGCTGGAAAGCCATCTGATCCAGGGCTTTTTTTTGTAGGTAGTTTTCTTATTACATAGTCAATTTCCTTCATTGTTATTGGTCGATTTAGGGTCTCAATTTCTTCTTGTTCCAACCTAGGTAGGTTGTGTGAGGTCAGAAGTCCTCCATTTCCTTAAGGTTTTCCAGTTTGTTTCCATACAAGTGTACGTAGTAGTCTCTAATAATCTTTTGTATTTCTTCAGGGTCAGATGTGACTTCATCTTTTGTGTTTCTGATTGTGCTTATTTGGTTTTTTTCTCATTTTTTCTTGGTCAGTCTAGCTAGGGGATTGTGGATCTTGTTTATCGTTTCGAAGAACCAGCTTTTTGTTTCATTGATTTTTTTTGTATTATCTTTTTGTCTTCTATGTCCTGGACTTGGGCTTTCATTTTGGTGATCTGGATTCTTCTGCTGAAATTAGGGTTTTTGTGGTCTTGCTTTTCCAGCTTCTTTAGGTGGCTTGTTAGGTTGTTAATTTGTGTTCCTTCCATTTTCTTCATGTGTGTTTGTAGGGATATAAATTCCCCTCTTACTACAGCTTTCAAGGCGTCCCAGAGATTCTGGTAAGATGTTTCTTCATTTTCATTTGTTTCCAGGTATCTCTTGATTTCTGTTTTGATTTCATCATTGACCCAGGAGTTGTTTAACATCATGCTGTTTAATGTCCATGTCTTTGTGGGTTTTGAGGGGACTTTGTTGTTGTCAATGTTTATTTTTATTCCACTGTGGTCCGAGAAGGTGCATGGTAGAATTTCGGTCCTTTTAAATTTGCTTATGCTTGATTTATGGCCAATTATGTGGTCGATCTTAGAATACATTCCATGCAGTGATGAGTAGAATTTGTATTCTGTGGTCTTTGGATGGAGTGTTCTGTAGGTATCAATTAAGTCCATTTGGTCCAAAGTCACATTGAGGTTCTGGATCTCCTTGCTGACTTTTTGTCCTGATGATCTGTCTAGGGTTGTGAGTGGGGTATTAAAGTCCCCAGTTATGATAGTTTTAGAGTCAATATCGTTCTTTAGTTTTCCTAGGAGTTGTTTTATGAAAGTTGGCGCACCTTTGTTGGGTGCATATATGTTCAGGATAGATATTTCTTGTTGATGGATTGAGCCTTTTATCATTATGTAGTGGCCTTCTGTATCTTTTTTGATTTTTAACAGCTTGAAGGGTATTTTGTCTGAAATTAAGATCGTTACTCCTCCTTTTCTTTTTATTCCATTTACCTGAAAGTTTGTTTCCCATCCTCTTACTTTGAGTCTGTGGGTGTCCTTTCTAGTGAGGTGAGTCTCTTGAAGGCAATAGATTGTTGCCTGATGATATTTTATCCATTTTGCCATTCTATGTCTTTTCAGTGGTGCATTTAGTCCATTCACATTTAGGCTAATAATTGAAATGCAAGAGTTGATCCCTGTCATAAGGTTCTTACAGAGTTGTTCCTGTTTGTTTGTTGTCTTTCTTTGGGTTTTGGAGTTGGCTGATGTGTGTTTTTAATCTTTTGCCTGTACTCTTGTGTAGAATGTTGCTGTTCCATTTTCTTTTTCTTCTGTGTTCAGTACTTTCCTAAGTGTTTCTTGTAGAGGTGGTCTGGTGGCAGCGTAGGTTCTTAGGGATTGGATATCTGGAAAAGATTTCAATTCTCCCTCACTAATGAAGCTTAGTTTGGCTGGGTAGGTTATTCTTGGTTGAAATTGTTTATCTTTTAGAACTTTGAAGATAGGGCTCTGGGCTCTCCTAGCCTGAAGGGTTTCTGTGGATAAATCTGCTGCTATTCTAATTGGTCTTCCCTGGTAGGTAGTCTGACCTTTTTCTCTTGCTGCCTTTAGGATTTTTTCTTTTATAGTTACTTTGTCTAGGTGAATTATTATGTGTCTGGGAGTTGGTCTTCTCATTTGTTGCCTTGCAGGGGTTCTCTGAATCTCTTGTGTTTGAATTTTTTCATCCTTGATGAGATGAGGGAAGTTTTCTTGAATGATTTCATGAATGTTTGTTCCAGTGTGGCTTCTGTTTCTCTCTTCTGCCTCAGGAAGCCCCAATTACTCTTA
>NW_007259743.1:2947-29576 GCF_000164805.1 Carlito syrichta
TTCTTTATGTATGCCCTCTTACTTTGTTCAATTCTGGAGTTGCACTGTAGGTTGGGGGTGGTCCTTTTTGCAGTTTTGAGATTTACTTAAGGGGGGAGCTGTGATTCAAAATCTATCTGCAGGTCCTGGTATTTGCTTACAGGTGTATGGATAATCTGGAACCCACTTCCCACTGCCTTGGCATTTGTCCGTGCAGTGGGGCTGTAGGTTTACTCCCTGAAATAAAATGTGGTTAGCAGAGGGAAGAGAATGGAGCAGACAGTGGGTTGAAGAGGGCGGTGGAGAGATAGAGGAGTAAGGGGGGAAACAAATGGGTGTGCCAACAAATCGAGAGAGACCTATACTGAAACAGATAAAAACAACAGACCACAGCTACAGATGAACCAACTCCCATATAAAAAAAAATAAAACATATAATGATGCTAACATACAAGCTAACCAACCACCTTATTGGTGTGCTGTTCCTCTATACAAAGATATGGTTTACAGAGAGAAGAAAAGGGAAGAAAAGAAGAGGAAGAAAGGAAAAAAAAGGAACGGTACAGTAGGAATAGAATTAAGTCATTAAACTAACAGAATTGATCAAGCACACTCTGAGACTTTTCGTTTAAGTCCAATGTCCTTTCAGTTCTGATTTCTAGCTTTCTTTTCAAGCTGGTAAATTAGTTTGTAGTCAGGGTCAGTTGTCCCTGGTCTGCTGTGAAGGACGGTTCAGATCACCCTCTATTCACCACTCTAGCCCATGTCTTTTTCAAGCTTGTCTCTCGTTTTGGTGTTGTTACTTTGAATCGCCAGCAGGTGGTGCTATCTCAGCGGCTCGCCCCAGAGGGGGTGGGGCCGAACAGGAACCGGCAGAAGCTGGAGATGGAAGCCTGCCTGAGGGCACACGGGGAGAAAACCCACGGCAGGCAGGATGTCCCTGTCACAGGAGAGGCGGCAGTGATCCCAGCAGATCTTCCCTGCAGGGGCTTCAAGGACTGAAGTCGTGGATCCCTTCAGGCACAGGTGGCGCGATGTGCTATGGCCTCCACGGCCTCCGTGGTGGCAGCGCCCCCCCCAGGCGACTGCTGTGTCTGCGCTGCAGTGGCTGTCCAGACTGCTGCGATACCCCAGCGGTGGTAATAGCTGAGCTCCGTGTGAAGAGCTGGCTGTGATGTTGGGGTCCGCAGCCCCAGGGAGAGAGCTAGAGACTCACTGCAGTACTCTTTTGCAGAGGGTTTTACAGACCAGGTTGCCCTGTTGCCATCTAGCTGGAAGTCCCCCAAAATAACTTTCATACTGTTTTCCAAAATGGATGTTTGAATGAATCTATATTCCCACTATTAGTAAGAGGTTTTTTCTCCACATCCTCACTAACACTTGTTATTTTTTGATAGTAGCCCTTCTGACTGGAATGAAGTGACATCTTTTTGTAGCTTTAATTTGCACTTTTGGTGATGAGAAATGCTGAGCATTTTTTCATATACCTGTTTGCCATTTATAAGTCTTCTTTTGAAAAAGTTGTATTCAAATCTTTTGCCCGTTTAAAACTCAGTCTATTTGGTTTTTTATTGTTGAGCTCTTTTAGATATTAAATTCTTATCAGATCTATAGTTTGCAAATGTATTTTCCATTAAAAAAAAATTCTGTTTAAGGTTTTTTTTGTTTGCTTGCTTTTGCTTTGTTTTGTTTTTAGAAAGCAGAATTTATTGAGAGGATAGAAAAGCTCCCACAGTGGGAAGGGACCCAAAAGGGTTGCCCCAGTTTAAGGTTTTTATAGTAGTTTTATAGTTTCAGGTTTTATGTTTAAATCTTTAATTTATTTTGAGCTACTTTTGCATATGTTGAGAGATAAAGTTCTAGTTTCTTTCCCTCCCTTCCTTTTTTCTTTCCTTCCTTCCTTTGCTTCCTCCCTGCTTCCTTTGTTCCCTTCCTCCTTTCCTCCCTCCCTTCTTTTTTTTTTTTTTTGCATATGAATATCCAGTTTCCCCAGAACCATTTATTGAAGAGATTGTCCTTTCCCCAATGTATGTTATTTATGTCTTCATAAAACCTTAATTGGCTATAAATACATGAATTTATTCCTGAGTTTTCTGTTCTGCTCCTTGGACTATGTGTCTGTTTTTGTGCTTGCAACCTGCTATTTTTCTTATTGTAGCTTGTAAGAAAGAAATAATATTTTATTATTCCTTTTTTTTTTGAGTTGAAGTTTCACTCTGTTGTGCAGGCTGGAGTACAGCGGAATGCTTATGGCCACCACAGCCTCAATCTACTGGGCTCAGGTGATCCTTCTGCCTCAGCCTTCCAAGTAGCTGGAACTACAGGTGCACATTACCATGCCTGGATAATTTTTTGATTTATTGTAGAGATGAAGTCTTGCTAAGTTGCCCAGCCTGGTCTCAAACTCAGGCAATCTTCCCAACTTGCCCTCCCAAAGTGCTGGAATTATAGGCATGAGCCACCACACCTGGCTGTTTGTAGTATATTTTAAAGTCAGGTAGTATGATGCCTCCAGCTTTGTTCTTTTTGCTCAGAATTGCTTTGCTAGTCAAGGTCTTTTGTAGTTCCAAATGAATTTTAGATTTTTTTTCTATTTTTGTGAATAATGCCAGTGATATTTAGATAGGGATTGCATTAAATCTGTAGATTGCTTTGGTTAGTATGGTCATTTTAACAAAATCAATTCTTCCAATCTATGAATGTGGGATTTCTTTCAATTTCTGTAATCAGAATTTTGTAGTTTTTGTTATAAAGATTTTTCATATTCTTGGTTAAATTTATTCCTAGATACTTTATTTTTTATAGCTACTGTAAATGGGATTGTTTTATTTCCCACCTAGTTTATTGTTGGTATATTAGTTTTGTTGGTTGATTTTGTATCCTGTGACTTTACTGAATTTGTTTATCCATTCCAAAAGGTTTTTGGTGAAGTCTTTAAGTTTTTAAAAAAATATATAAGATTATATTTTCTGCAAAGATGGACAATTTGAATTTCTCTCTCCCAATTTGGATTATTATTTCTCTCTTCCAATTATTTCTTTCTCTTGTCTAATTGCTCTGGATAGGACTACTAGTACTATGTTGAATAAGAGTGATAAAAGTGGATATTCTTGTTTCAGTTGCTATAGGAAAGGCTTTCAACTTTTTCCCCATTCAATAGGAAGTAAGCTATGGGTTTGTCATATATGACCTTTATTGTGATATATTATTAATATGTTGAGAGGTTTTATTATGAAGGGATGTTGAAAGTGGTCAAATGCTTTTTCACATGTCCTGAGATTCTGTTGACATGATGTATCAAATGTATCAATTGCATGTGTTGAATCATCCTTGCATTCTTATAGTAAGTCCCACTCAAATATGATTTTTTTAATTTAGTTTTTATTAATTTATTTTTAAATTAAAAAAATTATTTTAAAGATGTGGGAATCAATTCAGGGCTAAGAATACAAATGATAACTATGCAGGTACCCTTGTTGATGAGGTGTGCATCCCCTTCCCTGGCAGTTTCCCACTACTGCCAATGCTAGTTTTTTAAATAGAAAATTTATGTTTATTAGGGATTCTGGTCTATAGTTATCCTATATTGTTATGTCCTTGCCTAGTTTTGGTAATGCTGGCTTAATAGAATAAGTTAGAAAAAATTTCCTTTGTTCCAACTCTTTGGAATAGTTAAGAAGAATTAATACTAATTCTTTTTTAAAGGATTAGTAGAATTCAGCTGTAAAATCATCTGATTCTGAGCTTTTCTTGGATTGAAGAATGTTATTTTGGTTCAGTCTCATTACACATTAATGATCTGTTCAGGTTTTCCTTTTCTTTGTGGTTCAATCTACATGTGTCCAGGAATTTATTTATTTCCTCTAGGTTTTCTAATTCATTGACATAGAGTGGTTCATAATTGTCGCTAATAATATTTCATAATTATCTCCTTTATACTTGTTATCTGTTTTCATATCTCCTTTTATATTTTTTATTTTTGTTTACTTTAGTCTTTTTCCCCTTTAGTTGTTCTTGTGAGTGGTTTGTCAATGTTTATCTTTAAAAAAAACTTTGGTTTTATTAATTTTTGGTAGGTTTTTTTAAAGTCTGTCATTTAGTTCTACTCTGATCTTTATTATTTGTTTTCTTTTATTAATTTTGGGTTGGATTTATTGTAACTTTTTTAGTTCCTTGAAGTGCATTGTGAGGATAGTCACTGGAAATATTTCTACTTTTTTGATGAAAGCATTTGTTACTATCACCTTTCTCTTTGCACTGTTTTGTTTTATTTCGTAGGGTTTGGTATGTTGGATTTCTATTCCCATTAGTTTTAAGTAATGTTTTAATTTTTTCTTAATTAAATTAAATTAAATTTTTTTTTCAGTCGGAGTCTTACTCTGTCACCCAGACTGGAGTGCAGTGGCACGCTCCTGGCCACCACAGCCTTGACCTGCTCGGCTCTGGCGATCCTTCCGTCTCAGCCTTCCGAGTAGCTGGAACTACAGGCACGCGCTACCACACCCAGCTAATTTTTGATTTATTGTAGAGATGAGGTCTCGTCAAGTTGCCCAGGCGGGTCTCGAACCCGCGGGCTCAGGCAATTCACTCACCTTGGCCTCCGAAAGTGCTGGAATTATAGGCTGATCCACCGAGCCTGGCCTAATTTTATTTTTTTGAGTCGGAGTCTCTTTCCATCGCCCCGCCTGGAGTGCAGTGGCACACTCATGGCCACCCCTGTGTCGACCTACTGGGCTCTGGTGATTCTTCCGCCTCAGACTTTCAAGTGGTCGGAACTACAGCCTTCCAAGTAGCTGGAATTACAGCCTTCCAAGTGGCTGGAACTACCATGCCCGGCTAATTTTTGGTTTTTAGTGTAGAGATGAGATCTTGCCAAGTTGCCTAGGCTGGTCTCGAACCCGTGGGCTCAGGCAATTCACTCGCCTTGGTCTTCCGAAGTGCTGGGATTACAGGTTGAGCCACTGAGCTCAGTCTTTTTTCTTAATTTTAAAATTTGAACCACTCATCATTTTCATAAGCATGTTGCTTAATTTCCATGTGCCTGGAAAGTTTCCATAGTTTCTCTTGTTTTTGATTTCTAGCTTATTCCATTCTGGTATCAAAATATACTTGATATCATTTTGATTTTTAAAAATTTGTTGAGACTTGTTTTGCTACAATAGGGTAGTTGCTGAATGACTTTTTAATCTGTACTCAATGTCAATGATGTCTGTGAATGATTCAGTGGCCTATGCTACAGCTGTTTGCAAAAGCGTGGCAGAGCTTTGCTAAGGGTGGGCACACTGCATGAGCCAGTTCTTGATTCCTGCCAGTGAATATGAATGGGCATGCCATGGCTTCACTTCTGAAAGGGATGGGGTCAATAGTGGTAGCATTGATCTTCAGGTAGGCTGCCTCTCATTCCCCTGAGTTTTTACAGCAACTCCATTCTGGAAAGGGTAGGGTAACCAGCAGTGGTGGCAGTCCCCAGGAGGCAGCTCTAAAGTTCTGAGGAGCGTGCATGTCAGCTCACTGTTTCTTGGGGGCAGCTTCCCCTCTGTGCTGTACTGCCTGGGCTCCAGCATCAGATGCCAGGGTGTAGGGCACTGATTAGTCTTGGGTGTCAGGGCCATGGCTGCACTGCTGAATCCAGCTGGTGTTGCAACCACTGCATCTCTCTAGGTGGATGTGATGAGGTGTCAGTGAGGCTCCAGGAAGGTGGTGATGCAAAAGCTATCGGGTTCCATGGAAGGATGCTCTCGGGTGTTGGCTCTGTTCTCAAAATGGTGCCATGATGCAGCAGTCTTGGTCCTGAGTGGTGGAGGCCACCCAGTGTAAATTTTCTGTGGAATAATGCAGTCACTTGGACCATATGCCGCTTTCTCTACGGTGTTCAGGGCCTGCAAAGGCTTTATCGCTCTCCTGTTGCTAAGATTGCAAGTGTCCTCCGTGAGAATGTGGACTGCCAAGGGTCTTCTGCTTATTTTCCTGCAGTGAGATGTGCCTTTTGGCTGCCATCCCAAGTCCTCATGTCTCAGAGGGTCTTTCACAATTCTTTTCTGAATTTCAGTGTTCCCTCCTAGACACTCTATTTAGCATGTAGTTATCCATTTGTTGTTTTGGTCTTTCTTTGTGGAGAAGGCTAGAACTGGGCACCTCTAGTCAGCTACCTTGATGACATCTCCTGTTGTAAAATATTGAGAATCTTTTGGGAGATGTATTTCTAAAAATATTTCATAACTTTTATAGGGACACTCATCCAATGCTGGAGTTTTTGCTTGTTTTTTCTTTCAGACATCATTTTAATTGAGTTATTTTGCTGCTGTTTTAACTCATATTCCTGGGGTTTCCAGTTCTAAAAATATTTTTTATTAAGGGATTATAATTTTTGCTCTGGAGTAATATATTAGTTTCTAGGCCCCAATTCACCAGGTGACTTGGCTTAGCTACTGTTTATATGAATGTCTTTCCTTTTGAAATAAAATATTTTTTTTTTCTGGACACAACCACTCTTTATGCTCAGGAATAACCATCCAGATTTTATTTTTGTGTATGTAAAATTTTTCCAGTATTTCACCACTGGTGGCTATGGCTGATCATTTCCAAATATGGATGCTAAACATTTTTCCTATTACTGCACACACGTAGCACTTCTCCCAACAAAAGTCAGAATTTATCTCTCCTTCCTCCAAAACACACATTTCGAATTGAAAATGGCTTTGAGACTCTCTGTGACCAATAAAATAAGGCAGAAGTAAAGGTCTACTCTAGAACTTGTTAGAATATGCCTTAAAAACTTTGTTTCTTTCATTTAAGTCTTTAGATTCATAAAGCATACAAAGAAACGTATGCTGGACTATTAAATGATGCAATACAGTATACATAGAGAAAGATTCAGTCTAAGACTAGTGACTGAAGCCACCTTAGATATTTCAGTACCAGAAAACTTACCAACTGGCTGCAACAATATAAGTGACCTTAGCAAACAGAACAGAAGAGTCAGACAGTTTAGTCCAGCCAACCACATAATTATGAGACTATAAATGAATGTTGTTTTAAATCACTAAATTTTGGAATAGTTTGTATTTCAGTAACAATTAATTGACATCTGAAGTACAGAGAGTTTAAGTGATTTTCCATCATTACACAGATACAAATTTATGTTTACTGGAATGTAAATTTGGATAATTTGGCTCTAAGGCCTATGTCATTCCATAAAGCTTTTTTATTGCCTATCTGTAAACTTCCATGATATTCACATATTTAATTATATAATTAGCAATTCTAAAGAAATTATTGGCTTTTTGAAACTAGGAAGTTAGGGGGCATACCTCATCAACAAGGGTACCTGCACAATGAACATTTGTATACCCAATCATGAATTGTACCCCACATTTTTAAAATAAAAAAATCAAAAGTTGAAAATAATAACTAGGAAATTAAATACTACTCACAATGGTAGATGGCAGAGAATATTTAAAAAGACATAAGGATCATCTTCTTAAAAACCCTGAAAAGATGGCAAAATATCAAACTATTACCAGGGTATTAAAAAACAGGAATCTAGTAAGGTAAATAAGCATGCAAAGACATTTTTATTTTTCCCAGAAAATAAAGTTTGGTTAGAGGGCAACATGAGACAGGAAGGTGTAAGCAAAAGCCCAGTGTTGAGAAAAGTAGGGGTCTAACATGTCATTCTCCAATATTAACTTGGGATGCCAAAGAGCTACATCATGTGGTGAGATAGGGTGACCAACCATCTTGGTTTTCCTAGGACTGCTGTGTTTTAGGCACTGGTAAAAACGATTAAGTCCTAGGGAACCAAGGCTTAGTAATTTGAAAAATCCTCAGCCTCTTTAGACTGCAAAAGATGCTAAAATTAGGAGATGTGCTGTCAAGAAAGTATACTCTGGAGAGAAATCCAAGGATGTGGCTTGACAATCTTTTACTAGTTCTTTGAAGGGATTAAATGATCAGAATATTCATTTACATAGAGAGTGCTTTGAAAACACTAGGGTTTTGACTCTTGGATTCCCTCAACCATCTCAGCAGAAACCAGGAACAGAGATAAGACTTTTAAAGAAAATATATGTGGTGAACCCTCTTGTTTGATGGAGTAAATTCCATGACATATATGGACAACCCATAATATTTTTGTGAGAAAATATCAGAAGAAATCTTGATATTGTAGTCTAAAAGGAGCAGAGAAAAGAAGAAATAAAAGAAAGTCATCAGATTCCCAAAATTCTACAAGCAGGGAATAGGCTGATAAAGCTACTTAGTTGAAAATATACGCTATCTTTCATAAAAACAAAAACAAACAAAAAAACCTACAAAAACATAAAGTATGATGCTGGAGGCAGAGCTATTAACCTCTAGAGTGGCTCCTTGGAATCTTGGGGATTTCAGAAGGCAGAGTTGTTGATTCAGAGGATAAAAACATGAGCTTCAGAGGATTATTCCCAGTTCTGAAAAACAAATGGAGTTTGTCTTGTTTGACTTCAAAATTACTTGGGACCAATAACTCCTTTTTCTCCATTTTCTCTCTTTTGTAGTGGAGATGTCTGAAACCATTATCATGTCCCTCCATTGTATTTTGGGAGGGGATGCCTTATTTTCTAGTTTTTCGGTCCACAGGTGGAAAACAATTTTGCCTCAGAATAGTTTATAAACAGGGTTTCATTTAGACCTTGATTTAAATGATTTAGATGATAAATTTGGGATGTTTGATCTGGTGATATTTATATGAGATTCTGAATTTGTAATGAGTTGAGACTTTTGGGGGTGTTGGGATAAAGTGAATGTATTTTGCATTTGGGATGTGTTACTAAACACAATAACCTCTCTCTCTTTAGGTTTATCATATTAATATAGCCAGAAGCCAAAAATAAGAAGAAAATATTTTATATTAATGTGGGAAAAAAAACAAGAAGATAAGTGATTTTTAAAAATCAGGAATCGGCTGGGCTCGGTGGCTCAGCCTGTAATCCCATGCTTTGGGAGGCCGAGGTGAGTGGATTGCCTGAGCCCGCGGGTTCGAGACCTGCCTGGGCAACTTGGCGAGACCTCATCTCTACAATAAATCAAAAAAATTAGCCAGGGGTGGTAGCGCATGCCTGTAGTTCCAGCTACTTGGAAGGTTGAGGTGGAAGGATCGCCGGAGCCCAGCAGGTCGAGGTTGCGGTAGCCGGGAGCCGTCACTACACTCCAGTCTGGGTGACAGAGTGAGACTCCGACTAAAAAAAATTAAAAAAAAAAATCAGGAACCATGGAAACCAGAAGACAATGGAATAACATCTGTAAAAAGATTAAAGAAAAAGTGAGGCTGGAAGCAGTGTGCTATGCCTGTAATCCCAGTACTTTGGGGAACTCAGGCAAGAATATTGTCTGGGCTCAGAGGTTCAAGACCAGCCTGGGCAACTTGGTGAAACCTCATCTCCTCGTTTGTCAAATAAATAAAAAAAATTGCAGGGCATCGTGACACGTGCTTGTAGTCTCAGCTACTTGGAAATCTGAGGCAGAAGGATCAACTGAGCCCAGAAGATTGAGGCTGCAGTAGCCGTGATTGTGCGAATGTACTCCAGCCTGAGAGAGAGAGTGAGATTCCAACTCCAAAAATAAAAGTTAAAATTAAAAAAACAGCTATAACCTGTAAAATTATTCTTCTTAAAATTATGATAAAATATAAAAGATTATTTTATAATTTCTGTTGAACTCCTGATATTTTAAATCAAAAATATTAATCTATGATAAAATTTATAAATAAAATATATTACATTAAAAGCACAATTATAGGAGGGCAATAAATGGAATTATAGTTTTAAAAGTTTTCTACATATTTACTGCGGTGGTATTATAATAAATAATTCATGATAGGCTGTGGTAAGAGTGCAACCACAAAACAAAATTTAAAAGATACAGTTAAAAAGCCAATAAAGAAGGTAAAAAAAAGCCGGACTCGGTGACTCAGCCTGTAATCCCGCGCCTTTGGGAGGCTGAGGTGAATGGATTGCCTGAGCCCGCGGGTTCGACACCCGCCTGGGCAGCGAGACCTCATCTCTACAATAAATCAAAAAATCAGCCGGGCGTGGTAGCGCATGCCTGTAATTCCGGCTACTTGGAAGGCTGAGGCGGAAGGATCGCCGGAGCCCAGCAGGTCGAAGCTGCGGTGGCTGGGAGCAGCCACTGCACTCCAAATCTGGGCGACAGAGTGAGACTCCAACTCAAAAAAAAAAAAAAAAAAAGAAGGTAAAAAAAATGCTCTCTAATCCAGAAGAGGCCAGATGAAAAACAAAGAAAAAGAGAGAAGATGAATTAAAAAACACATGGAAAGATGGTATATATACACTCCAGTCAGACCTGATTAAAAAGAAAAATTATGAATTTTATGCTCTTTAAAGGGGCACATCTTATATGTAAGAAAGCAGGGAGACAGCAAAGGGAAGAACAATAAGTATTATGAGAACACATTCATGGAAAAGGCAATGTAGATATTCAGATCAGACAAGGTAGAATTCTGGATCAGGGAGATTCCCAGCAATTAAAAAGAGCATTGCTTATTGATACAATGATTAATTTATTAGAAGATATACAATTGCACACACACTTACATCAAATAATAGAACTTCAAGACACAGAAAACAAAAATTGTTAGAGCTAAAAGGAGAGACTGACAAATCACAGTCATAGTTGTAGATTTCAACCAAATTCATCAGTAATTGCCCAAGCAGACAAAAATACGTATAGCTATTGAAGATTAGAGTGATACTACTAGTTAACTTAACTGACTTCTATCAACACTCACAGGATACACATTCTTATCAGAGTCACATAGGACATCACAACAAAACACATGCTGTACTACAGAACAAATCTCAGTGACAAAAATTGTAATCCAGGCTCAAAATCTAGGATCTTGTAATTAGCATCAGCTCTCTATTTAGATCATAATAGACCGTTTCATTCAAAAGAGGGAGGAGTAGGAGGCACTAGTCCACAGTAATTTTGAGTCCAGTTTGGTACATGGCCAACATCCTCTATCCTGGCTACAGAGAATGTTCCTTTATTACAGCCCAATTATGTTCCCCAGGACTGATTTCCTGATCCCTAGTTATCTGCAGATATAATACAGGCCTTCTTATTTGAGAGGGATACATTCCAAGACCACCCAGTAAATGTCTGACTGTGAATCGTACTGAATCCTACATACATTGTCATGTGCGTAGTATATACAGTGAGTGAGGAGGCGCTGGATAAAGGGATACTTCACTTCCTAGGTGGGACATAGCAGGATGGTGTGAGAGTTCAAGACTCTACTCAGAACAATACACCATTCAAAACTTAGGAATTGTTCATTTCTGGAACTTTTCATTGAACATTTTGGATCGCATTGACAGCAGTTAACGGAAACTGTGGGTAAGTGGGAACTACTGCATTGGCTTCACCATCTGAATCTATTCTCTGAGTGTGTGCCCATTTGCATGCATATTAAAAAAGAGAGAAAACAGTCCTACTTCATAGGCTTTTTGAAGATTGATAGAATATATATATATATATGTATATATATATATTTCTGGCACACAGTAAGCACTTAATTAATGCTAGCTATTACAAATAACTAGTATTTGAAAACACACATTTGAGACTGATTAACATTTCCTTATACAATAATTGTGTAACCAATGCTTTATTATATATAAATTGGATTATAAATTTATTTTCATTTTTACATATAATTTTAAAAAATTTTATTTTAAAGATGTGGGGTGGAAGTCTATAACAAACATTTGTTCTGATTATTATGTTTCCACTAATTCTCAAGGTCTTTGCCCTTCCGTGTGCTGCAAGAGACTGCCTTCTGTGAGGTGAATCACTCAGGTACCCCTGCCTTCTTGCTGCCAGTTGGGTTTGACCAATGAGAGTAGGGCAAGAGATGAAAAGTTTTGAGAAGAGAAAGGTTGAGGTGTCTACCCCCCTGTTCTCTCTTTGCACGGCTGTACTTTTATCAATAGCAGCTTTTGATTTCTAAAGTTTCTACCATGTGGTTTTTCTCCTTAGATCTAATTCTCATGGTCTCTGATAATACTGCACCCTTCTTTTGCTTTTTAGATTTGGAGTGATAACGGCTTCCTGCTACTGCTAGTACGTAAGTGTGCTGCTATGTCTTGTTGGTTCCCTTGGCCACAACTCTGCCAATAATCCCTTTATTACATTTTTTTCAGTTAAAATTTATTGTATGAGTCATCTGTTTCCAGTTGATAACTGGATACAGTCTTATACGTGTCATTTTATATTCTTTCATGTTCATTTGCTTGTATATTTCATTCCTTGACGAAAAATTACTGAATCAAATAGTAGAGATGCTTTGAAGTCTTTGGTACACATAGATAAACAGTAGCCAAAGAACTTATACAGTCTTTCAGAGCTTTTAACATCAACTTAGAGAAATCCCAATTGCACAGGGATTTGCCTGGGGTGCAAACAAATCTTTGCTCGGTAGGTCAGACCCTCTCCTATCCTAGCTGTTCCGGGAGAGGGAATTTTTGGTAAGAACTCTCCCGATGGCCCCTTTTATTTCATTGTTCCTCAGGGTGTAGATGAGGGGGTTGAGCAGGGGGGTTCCCAGTGTGTACACCAGCGAGAGGAACTGATCTTGCTTGGGGTGGTAGCCGGAGTTGGGGCGCAGGTACACGAAGGCGCAGCAGCCATACTGCAGCAGTACCACAGTGAGATGGGAGGAGCAGGTGGAGAAGGCCCGGCTGCGGCCAGCTGCCGAGCGGGTCTTGAGCACAGCAGCCGCTATGGAGGCGTAGGAGGCGGAGATGAGGAAGAAAGGCACAGCAATGGCCAGTGTGGCGGCCACCAGCACTGACTGCTCGTGCACGTGGCTGTGGGCACAAACAAGACGCATGACTGGTGGCACATCGCAAAAGAAGTGCTCAATACCCCGAGCCCGGCAGAATGGCAAAGAGAAGACGAAGGCCACCAGTTGTAAGGACAGGAACAAGCCGGTGACCACTGACCCCACAACCAAGCGGACACAAAGAGTCAATGTCATCATGAGAGGGTAATGCAAGGGGTGGCAAATGGCGGCATACCGGTCATAGGCCATGGCAGCCAAGAGGAAGCAATCAGCACTCCCCAGCCCGATGAAGAAAACCATCTGAGTGGCACAGCCCAGGAGAGTGATGGTCTTCTCGGGCTGCAGAGTGTTGGCCAGGATGTGAGGCACCACCACAGCAGTGTAGCATATTTCTACCCCCGAGAGACTGCCCAGGAAATAGTACATGGGTGTGTGTAGACGGGCTTCTGTGTGGATGGACACCATAATGAGGAAGTTCCCAGTGATGATCAAGGCATAAGCAAGGCTGACCCCAAGGAAGGACAAGATACGCAGCTCTGAGCAGGAGGGATAGGCCAGGAACACAAATTCCATCAACACAGAGTGATTTTCCCGGGTCATTGAGCTAACAACACTTATCTGTCCAGAGTTACAAAAACAGAAGGAAGAATCAGACTGATGATACATTGGTTTACCCTGAGCCATGAATCTAATCTAATTAGAGCCAAAGTTAGAAACAAGAAGGATCAGGAGTAGTTCTTTTTATTTGTCTTCACTTTTGCCAAGTTTCTCCACATAAATATCTGTACCTCACTTTCTAACTGCCAAGAGTTGGGCCAAATTATGTAAGGAACTATTGAAGAAAAGTGGCAGAGGAAGTGGGTGCAACTCAAGAGCTATTTTCAGAAGGAGAGGAATGAAAATTAAATTCTTTCTGTAAATTCACAAGAAAGTGGCAAGGAATTAACAGGGCTAGGAGTCATTCAGGTAAGGGAGGGAAACCATTCATTCATTCAATTTATTATTTCATTCATATGTCTCCCAAGGCATTGTGTCAACGATATTGAATGTAGCACTCAGAAACTGGTGATATAATGTAAAATGAAGAAAAAGTTGTCTATGGGCAAAGGGCTGACATAGGGTTGAGTTTGACAGTGTCAGGAATAAACTTCAAAAAATAAAATCCTCCCTCCTGTTAGTTTTCTAGCATTATCCAGTCAGAAATGGTATAAGACTCAAAGGAAACAAGGTGTTTCCTGTTTATTCCTGGTTTGTGGAGGTATAGAAAAATATGTGATCAAAAGCTGTTGGAAATGTAAAAACTCTTTCTGTGAGTTTGGGGAAGAATGAGAAAGACTCAGCCAGTCTATTTTTGTCATATCTCTAAGAAGCTAATGTAAAATCTGAGAGAAGACGTATGGTTTTCACAAAACCTTTTAATAAACATACATAACTTGCAAAGGGTATTCATTTCACTTATTTTCCTGGACCAACTAATATTCAAGAAGGTAAAAAAGAGGGAATATGTGACCTTCTTTCAACTTGCCAAATTATTATAGTTCCTGCTAATCAATATGAGTTTGAAGATAAATCTTTATCCCAAAACACCACTTCTACCAAAAATCATTCACATAAACCCACCTCAGTGTCACAAGCATGGGGGCAAATGTGACCAGAGGTGGCTACAAATATTAAGAACACCCAGGGCATGAATGACTCTCTGTTGTTTTTTTGAAAGCTAAGATGTGGTATCTATTTCAGCTATGTTCATTTCCTCATCTAAAATTCAATAATGCTTTGAATTATTTCTAATGCCACTTTGCATATTCCACATTTATTATAATATGTAAAGGAGTGCAATGTTATCAGTGTGAAATCAGCTGTGAGGTTAAATGATGTGGTTTGAATAATTCCATCTCCTGATTCCATGATGCAAGGTAATACATAATGTATCTGAGCCTCAGTTTCTGTATTTGAAAAATGGGAATGATAATTATACTTAGTTTAAAGGGCTGTTGTGAGTGTGATTGAGATAGTAATGGAAAACATCACAATGACTAGTTTCTAGTAACAGCAGCCTAATAAAAGATAATAATCTTTATTTGTAAGTTCAAGGGCAGCCATCTCTTTATATTTTTATCTGCCCATATCACCAAGCCTAATGTTGCACAGATTGTAAAAAACTCAATAATTACATGTTGAATGAATAAATATATTGTGAAAAACAGGTAGCTTATACTCCCTCCCCCCATATTTTGTAATCAAATCACTGTTTAGGAGCCCTTGTGGGAAACAGCTTCATATCCAACATCTGAACTGCCCTGTAGGAACAGAATTTTTTATTTTTTCTCTGAACCAGGGTCTCACTTTGTTGCCCAAACTGGAGTGCAGTGGCATGACCATGGCTCACTACATTCTTAACCTTCTGGGCTCAAGTGATTCTCCTGCCTCAGCCTCCTGACTAGCTGGGACTAAAAAGCATGCACCATCACGCCCAGCTAACTTTTCAATATTTTTAGAGACAAGGCCTTGCTATGTTGCCCAGGTTAGTCTTGAACTCCTGGCCTCAAGCAATCCTCCTGCATTGGCCTGCCAAAATGCTAGAATTGCAGATGTGAGCCACTGCATCCAGCCCTGCACTGTAGATAAAACCTATCACAAAAGAACACAGCTTACAACAAACAGATATTTAAAAACTACTCTATCACCTATATTATGAAATGGTGGGCTTTGAAATTCATGCCATAATGATGACTTCTGAGAATCTTCGTTTCTTACCCATATTATCTCTTTTAAAAACTTTTGCCTTTAATTTCAATAATAATTATATATATTTATGGGGCACAATGTGATGTTTTAATACATGTATACAGTTTGGAATGATCAAGTCAGGACAATTAGCATATTCATCATGTCAAATATTTATCTCTTAATGTTGCTCTCCAGCCATTTGTAATGAAATATTTACACCAGATATCACAGGTCATTAATTCTTAGTGCAGGAAGGGAGCTCAGAAATTGCCTAGTCCAGACCTCTATTAGATATTTGAATCTCCAATACAGTATCAGAACGTCAAGTCACCTTCAGTGCCCAGGGAATCCCATTACCTCTTGGCTTGCTTGCTTCATTATTACAAGAGTTGATTCTCTGAGAGTTATTTTTGTGATCAGCTGAAACCTACCTCTGTGCACCTTCTACATAATTCTTCTCTTCTGAACAATGTGGTCATTTCTACAATAAACACTTCACTTACTGAACCGCTGCTGTCTTGTAGCCCTTTTCCCCTAATTCCTTTTACTATATTTCACATGACATAGTTTTGACATGTCTCATAATTTAAGATCTGTACATGTTCTTTTTATTATTATTATTATTGAGTTGGAGTCTCACTCTGTCGCCCAGACTGGAGTGCAGTGGCCGCTCCCGGCCACCACAGCCTCGACCTGCTGGGCTCCAGCGATCCTTCTGCCTCAGCCTTCAAAGTAGCTGGAACTACAGGTGCGCGCTACCATGTCCAGCTAATTTTTGATTTATTGTAGAGATGAGGTCTCGCCAAGTTGCCCAGGTGGGTCTCGAACCCGCGGGCTCAGGCAATCCACTCACTTCAGCCTCCCAAGGTACAGGATTACAGGCTGAGCCACCGAGCCCGGCTGTACATGTTCTTTTTAAAGGTCTGTTTTAAAGTTGTGTTGCACAGGACAGATCACAAAAATGGTTACATTAAAAAGATCTAGACAATTAAAATAATGGAGTTCATGGTTCCAAGATAGTAACAATCATCATATCAACATATAATTAACTTGCTATTCCAAGTTGTTACATAATATGTCACATAGGGCACAGGCATGATAAGGCACTCAGCAGCTTCCCCAGAAATCTCTCCAGATCTCAGTGTATCCAGGTCCAACTTGCATCATCCTCTTCACCTTCCTTTTCATCTCTCCATATAGCCTTGTTGGAAAGAATGCCCTGAGAAACATTATCTCTGTTTGTTCTGGAGATCCAGATAGTCTAGACTAGAACAGCTCTATAGCTATCTAGTAAGTATCATGTAATAAAGGAGTTTAGTGGATTTGGCATTCAACAAACCTGAGCTAGATTCTCAGTCTGTTATGAATAGCAAAATCCCCTGGTCAGATCATCTCATATTAATTTCTGTTTCTTCTTGTTTAAAGGATGTGAATAGCAATACTTATTACATAATGGGGCTGTGATAAAATTAAGTGAGATAAAGTTTTAGCACACTTGGTTTGATGTATGAAACCTACTTGCCTGCATAATAAGGGTTAATTTTCCTCCCCCCTTTGTATCTATAATATGTATCTTATAATATCTTCTTCATAGCGGAAGATTAAATGAGGTGCCATATGAGGAAAATATTTTTTATTAACCCTTAAACTTTATTCAAAATTATCTTTATTCGGTACCTCAACATTTCTTAGACAGAGCTTGGTGATTACCGTTTTACTCAGAATAACTGGGCTTCAAGGAATTTAGGAGAAACACCGTAAGTAATGGGCTGAGTTAGTTCTGAAATCCTGGAGTTCTTATCTGTAAAGCCACTACTCACTTTTCTAACTCAATGTCAGCAGGTGCTAGAATGTTGCAAATCTCGAAGGAGGTAGAAAAAGACCTTTTCTTACCTCCAACATGAGAAAGGAGAGGGATCTACTGAGCCAGCCTCCTCAGGTTCATAAAAAACAGGACCTAGCGGGTAATGTCTGATGGCTCTGGTAGATAAAGAAAGGAGGGTCATGACCCTACAGAGACTCCCCTGTGGGACTGAGCCTTTATGTAACCTTTCTAACAAAAGTCATGGAAGGAGTAAATTGCTTTATCATCTAGAGTCTTGCTTCATAAGTTCCATCTCCCAGAAGAAGGTAGAGCTTAGTGATTTCTGAGCTTCTCCCCTGTTACCAGATAATTAGTCCAAACTAAAACTGTCCGTCCACTTGGGATTACCTGTCATGTGGAGGGTCTGGCGTTTGCTTGTTAAAGTAAAGACAAGCATTCAACCATCTAGCAGCATTCTCAGGACCCAAAATAGTTTCCTGAGATAAAAGAAGTTCCCCAAGCAAGATCATGTGAACTTCCTTTTTCAAATTTATTCCCACCATATCTGTCATTGCTGGGTTTCTCTGTAATCCTAAATTATTATTGCCCTGGAGAACTGAGTTCATAGTTTACATTTTGTTTCTGGGTCATGGGGTCAAAAATAGCGTTACATTATGGATTGAACATTTTATGGAATGCTAACTTAATAAACATAATTTAGGCCTGGGTGTACTACAGTGTCACTTGCAATAATGTAACTACTTCTTTTAACTTGCTTTATACTTTGTAGTAACTTGCCAGTGCGTGATGTAAGCATGGAATACATAATGAACATGTCCGTGCTTGTCTGTGTATAGTGCCCATTGTATTATTTGTCTTGGAAAGTGAATTTCTAGAATAGGGACAGGGATTTGGGCTATGGAAAAGCTTTACAAAGTGCCTAATACAAAATAGTAGGATGAACAAGTTCTGGTGCAAAATGGAGTTTCCAAAAAGTGGTATAAAGGGTTTCCTGCATCAGAGTCACTGGCGGCATTTAGGGAAATTACTGCCCCCAAGGTCTCATACTCAATATCACCCTCCTGGAACTTCTGCAGAGTGCAGAGATATCCATTTGAAATAAACATCCAGTGACTCTGTGTAAACCAAAGTTTATATATCAAGCATTGGCAAAGCAAATCCCCTTTTTACGTTTCCCATGTTAAGACACCAGAGCTTATTTATTTCCTTTTTTACTGATCTTCTTGGATCACTGTTGATAATCCTTAGGTTTCAGCTGTGCTGTTGAAGTCACCTCCCCAATGACCCTCCATGAAGCTCCTCTCTGTGAAGTCCTTGTTTTTCTTTTGTGTTTGTCTAAACTAGGGCATGAAAGTTCCTGAGATGATGACATTTATAGAAACTTGCCAAGGAGATTGTCTGCCTTGATAATTGTGAACCCTACTCACATTTTTCAAGTTATTAATTTTGTTTTTAAATTTGATCTTTTAAAATATCAGCTTTCTTGGAGAAAACCATGCCAGTAGCCTTGGACTTCTTTCACCCAAATTCCCTTTGAGATTAACTAAATCCAGTTCGTGTAAATCAATGAAAAAAAGGAGCAGTAACAAATTACTCATTTCATAAAGTACCTGGTCCATTATTACAGTATTTCCTAATAGTTACTTTATTAAACGTGGGAAATGAGAAAGATGTTTTTGGTTGATTGGGTATTTGAGTTTTCTTCACGTACTCCTCCAAGTGTTTTCCCCTGAGATGCTGAGTGGGGCTGTGGGTATTTGTGAGATTGGGAGCAATGGATCTAATAGCACATTCATGTTCATACGGATGGCAATGGCTGAACCAGGCTGAAAACCCAAGATCAAGGCTACCCTAAAGCTTTATCACTTTCTATTTTGCCTTGGTCTGGTATTTTACATGCAAGTGTATGCATGAATATATGCAATTATTGTGCTTCTGTGTGTAATATGAAGGGGATACTGGTGGACAGATAGATGACTTGGGGCATGAAAGTTGCAGGGACTACCTGTTGAGATATATTTTATCTCATTTTAATACATACATATTGTTATAGGCTGACTTTCACCACCCCTCTAAAAATAATTTGTGTTGAAATCCTAACCCTCAGTACCTCAGAATGTGACTGTGTCTCGAGACAGGATCTTTAAAGAAGCAATTCAGTTAAAATGAGGTAATAAGAGTGAACTGTAATCTAATATGACTGATATACTTCTAAAAAGAGATTAGGATACAGACATGCATGAAGGGAAAACCATGCAAGATACAGGAAACTAAGACAACTATCTCTATGCCAAAGAGAAAGGCCTCAGAAGAAACCAACCCTGCCAACACCTTAATCTCAGAACTTTAGCCTCCAGAATTGTGAGACAATAAATTTATGTTGTTTAGGTCTCCCAGTATTTGGTACTTTAATGGCAGCCTAGCAAATTAATGTACATTTCTATCAAACAAAAGCTTGCATTACCACCCTCTCACTATGTAGCTTACAGAAGAAAAATGTTTTTATCCCATAGTATACAGTCATTAAATATGTTTTTTCCCATGCAAACTGCATTGTAGCATTATTACCACCCTAGCCTCTCTGAAAAATGACTTTTGCAATCGTGCTATGCACTTTCCTGACCCATAATAAATTCTGTAGACATTTGAAGCCAGGAAGTAGCAGGCCAAGATTTTAACTTGTTATACAATGCCATGCTCCACTCCTAGAGGCACCAGATCATAATAAATTATTCAAGAAAGTAAAGGGAACCCTATATATTTTCATAGTCATACGTCTCCTGTGTTACCTACCTCACACCATTCCCCAGTTGTATCCTGTTTCATAGCATGAGTTGTAGGACTGTTTACTTATCCTTTCATTTCTCCAAACAAAGATCCACTTTGAAGTAAATTTGCAAACAGGGAAGAGTTAACCTATATTATTAAAAATAGAGAGTTAGTAGGGAAGAATAATTGGCATTTCCTTAGAACTGATCAGGATAAAGAATGATCTCATTACATAGCCATTCTTAATTCATTTAACTGAATTTTTAAAAATTGAAGTCTTACTCTGCTGCCCAGGCTAGAGTGAAGTGGCACAATCACAGTTATCACAGCCTTGACCTGCTGGGCTCAGGGAATCCTTCCACCTTAGTCTTCCTTGTAGCTGGGGCTACAGGTGTGCCACCATGCCCCGCTAATTTTTTGATTTATAGTAGAGACGAAGTCTCACCATGTTGCCCAGTCTGGTCTTGAACTTTTGGGCTCAGGTAATATTCTTGCCTTGGCCTCCCAAAGTACTGGAAATACAGGTGTGAGCTACCACACCTGGCTCTTTTAACTGAAATATCAAATAAGAAATGGCAGCGAGGTACAACAGTGAGGAAAATGCATCAGGCTACCATAGATGAATGGAAAAGAGATTTAAAAATATACATCCTCATCAGCTACAATTGTGTATTCACCTACCAACTTCCTCATCTTTTTAATTTTATTTTATCTTTGAGTCGGTTTCTCACTCTGTCTCCCAGACTGGAGCACAGGGGCATGTTCATGGCCACTGCAGCCTTGACCTGCTGGGCTCAGGCAATACTTCTGCCTTAGCCTTCCAAGTAGTTGGAACCACAGGCACACACCAGCACGCCTGGCTAATTTATTGATTTATTGTAGAGATGAGGTCCCGCCAAGTTGCTCAGATTGGTCTCGAACCCCTGGGCTCAGGCAGTCCTCTCACCTCGGCCTCCCAAAGTGCTGGGATTATAGGTGTGAGCCACTCCGTCCAGCCCAACCTCCTCATCTTTATCTTGAGTTGAAATGTTTATTCCCATAGAGTTCCAGACCTGAATTTTGAGTTATTTATTCAATCACTTAGAAAATGGCTTTGAGAACCTTCTATATGTCTATTCCAGTAGTGCTTAGCAAGGGGAATTTGACCCCCAGGAGAACATTTGGCAATATCTGGAGTTTTTGTTATTATAACCAAAAGTCAGGGACTGATGCTACTGTCATCTAGTGGGTAGAGACTAGGATTCTGTGAAACATTCTATAGTATGCATAACAGCCCTCCATAAGTAATTATCCAGCCCAAAATATCAGCTGCGCCTAGGTTTGGAAATCTTGGTCTAGCCTTTTGTTACTCATCAATATGCATACAAGTTGAGGAAAAAGAGAGTTGGTCATTGTCCTCATTAAGTTTGTATACTACAAAGGGAGATAGAAGTTACTCAAACAGCTCACAAATATAAGTAAAATTGTAATGGTTGCAGGCATGAAGGGATAGATGGCATTCCAAAAAGAATGTCCCAAAAGGTGCGTTTGACCCCAACATGATTGAAGTCAGGGAGTCTTTTCTGAGTAATTTGCAATCAAACTGGGATAAAGGATAAGTAGGAGCTGCTTAGATCAAGAGAAAAAGGAAAGGGCCTTCCAAGCAGAACGAACATCACGTGCAAATGTCTGGTGGTGGGAGGAAGCATGGTGAGAAAGAGGGACTGAAAGGAAGACAGGGTCAGTGGTGAAAAGAGTCAGAAGGAGGCTAGAAGTGGCAGGGGTTAAACCTTCTATGACCTTGTTATCCATAGTATGATTCATTTTTGTAATACATGTTAGATTTTACTGTCGCTAAAAAGCAACTGAGGGCAATGCGGCTAGCTGAGACTTGATGTAGAGGAAAGAGAATATATACTACCTTGAGATCAGGCTAACATCATTTCAGCTACTTGTTGCATCTATTCTTGGACGATAGGAATAACATTCATTTTGCAGAGTTTTTATGAGGATTGAACGATATAATATATACATGGGATACCAATAATATATCCTTCTTAGTGTTGTTGTAAGGATGAAATCACTTACTGTATGCAAAGTGTGTGGAATATAGTAAGTGCAATATAAGATTTAGCTAGTACAATTATAATAATTATACTTATTGTAATGTTTGGAACATCGTAAACACTTAATACATTTTGCTTTCTACTCCTCTCTTCCCTCTCTTTTCTATTTATTGGCAATGAAATTACCTCAGAAGTCTCTGAATGTCTCAGCCCTGTTTGCTGTTAGAATCTGTCCATCCTGCCCACAGACACACACATGCACAAACACAACCCAAAGAATTACATTAGTCACTTTAGACCTGTGTGGAATAAATGGACATTTGGTGCATACAATCACATGCAGACATATAATCACTTATATGTTATATATATTTTCACGTATGGTCAACCAACGTTTTATTTTTAAATTTTAGAGTTGTGGGGTACAAGTGAGGACTTGCTACAACACGTAAGTTGCATTCAGGTGAAGTTTGGACTTCTAGCTTGCCCTGTTTCCCCCTGATAGTGGACCTGATACCCAGTGTGTTGCCACGTACTTCCATCTCTCCTGCTTCTCTCCCTATCCTAGCCATGTCTGGTATCTGCCAATCTCATTGTGCTTGTATGACCAGTGATCAGGGCCCCTTAAGAGTGAGAACTTGTATTCAGTTCTTTATTTCTGTGATAGCTCACTTAGTATGATGGTCTCCAGCTGCATCCAGGTTGCTGCAAAAGCCATGATTTTTTTCTTCTTTCTGGCTGTATAATATTTCATATCATGTATATGTATCACATTTTCTTTATACAGTCCACTTTTGATGGGCATCTGGGTTGGTTTCATGTTTTTGCCATTGTGAATAGTGCTTCAGTGAGCATTTGTGTGCAGGTGTCTTTTTGGTAGAGTATTTATGTTCCTCTGGGTATATTTCCAGAAGACGGATTGCTGGATCCTATGGAAACTCAACTTTTAGTTCTTTGAGAAATCGCCACACTGCTTATCGCGAAGGCTGAACTTGTTTACATTCTCACCAACAGTATAGGCACATTCTCTTTTCTTCATAGCAACGCCATTATCTGTGATTTTTTTTTTCTCCAATGATAGCCATCCTTACCAGTGTTAAGTATCACATTGTAGTTTTGATTTGCATTTCTCTGATTATTAGTAAGGCTGAGATTTTTTTTCATACATTTTCTACTCAACATTTTTTCAAAGGAATTAAGATAATTTACTAAGGCCTATGGGAATATCTGTGCTCAAGGAAAACTAAACAAAGAAAGATGCCATGGAAGAGATAAAACATTTGGTATATAAAAATGGAAGCCAACAGGAAGCAATCAGCACCACCCATTCCAATGAAGAAAATCATCTGGGTGGCACAGCCCAGGAGGGTGACATAGGGCGTTGACCAGGATATGAGGCACCACCAGAGTAGTGTAGCATATTTCTACCCCTGAGAGGCTGCCCAGGAAATAGTACATAGATGTCTGTAGATGGGCTTTTGTGTGAATGGACACCATAAAGAGGAAGTTTTCAGTGATGATCAATGCATACACCGGGCTGATCCCAAGGAAGGTCAAGATACGCAGCCTTAGCAGGAGGGATAGGCCAGAAACACAAATTCCATCAACAGTGAGTGATTTGTTAGGTCCTGGAGCTAACAGTTTTTCTCTGTGGACAGTTACAAGGTCAGAGGAAGAATCAGAATGACAATACCTTCATTTACACTCTGAGCCATGAATCTAATCTGAGTTAGATTGGTGCTAGAAACTGAAAGGATCATATCTAGTTTCCCCTTTTCTTGCCTTTTTACCAAGCTTTCCCACGTAACTATATTCAATTCAATTTTTAACTGATATTATTTGAGTTAAATTTTACAAAAGATTTTTGAAGAAGAGAGGCAGAGTCAAATGGATCTGATTTAAAGCTATTTTCATAGAAGTTAAATGAAAATTAAATTTTTTCAGTTAAATTACAAGAAAATGTCAAGAAATTTTGAGGTGCAGATGTCACAAAGGTGAGGGCAGAAAGCTATTCATTCATTCATTATATTTACACTCAGTGCCTCATGCAGTGTTGAGTCAGAGACAGATAGAGATAGATGTAACACCAAAAATCTTGTGATATGGTAAAAAAAAAAAAAAGTAATATTATTATCATGCAAGGCAGGTGTAGTCAAAGTACAAATATAAGTAAGACAATTGAAATTTAGAGAAGAAATGTGTTTCCAATTTGGAGAGTCAGTTTAGATTTCATGGAGGAGAAGGCATGAGATAGTAAAAGACTCTATGAAAAATGATATTGGAAAACAATTAAAAGGTAGAAACAAAAAGACACAAGGGTCATGAAAAATTCTTATTCAGTCTGAATAAGAGTAAGGCGCTAACAAGGAAAGAGAGAAGAGGAAGCTGCAACGAGGTCATAGAAGGTGGAAGACCAGGTGTAAAATGGCAGACTTACTCTTTAGGCAAGAGTGGCAATGGTGTCAAGACATCGCCAGTTGTACTTAAGATCAGTGCCTCTGCACAGCAAGGGAGCAATCAACAGAGTGAAAAGGCAACCCGTTGAATAGGAGAGCATATTTGTAAATCATGCATCTAAAAATGAGTTAATATTCAAAATAGATAAAAACTCCTACAGCTCAAAAACAACAACAAAACCAGACAATCCAATTGAAAAATGTACAGGCTGGATGTGGTGGTTCATGCCTATAATCCCAGCACTTTGGGAGGCCATGAGAGGATTGCCTGAGCCCATGGGTTCGAGATCAGCCTGGGCAACTTGGTGAAACCTCATCTTCATAATAAATCAAAAATTAGCCAGGAGTGGTGGCGTGTGCCTGTAGTTCCAGCTACTTGGAAGGTTGAGGCAGAAGGATCACCTGAGCCCAGCAGGTTGAGGCTGCAGTGGCTGTGAGTGTGCCACTGCGCTTCAGCCTGAGTGACAGAGTGAGACTCTGATTCACAAAAGAAAAGAAAAGGAAAAAAAAATGTACAAAGAGTTTAAATAGACATTTTTCCCAAAGAAGACATAAAATGGCCAAGAAGCATATGAAAAGTTTAAATATCACTAATCATCAGAAACATGCAAATCAAATCTACCATGAGATATTATCTCATGCCCATTGGGATGACCACTGTAGAAAAATAAAAGAAAAAAATAACAACTATTGGCTATGAGCTGGAGAATTGGAAACCCTAAGTATACTTTTGGTGGGAATGTAAAACAGTGCATTTGTTATGGAAACCAGTATGGAGTTTCCTCAGAAATGAAAAATAGAATTAATTTAAAATATAATTGAAATAGAATGATTCAGCAATTCCACTTCTGGGTATTTATCCAAAAGAATTGAAAGAAGAATCCCCAAGAGTTATTTGCACACACATGTTCATTGCTGGATCAGTCACAACAACTAAAAGGTTGAAGCAAAACTAAGTGTCCATCAACAGACGAATGAATAAGGAAAATGTGGAGGATACATGCAGTAGAATATTATTCAACTTTAAAAAGAAGAAAATCCTGCCATTATAACATGAATGAATCTTGAGGACATTCTGCTAAGTGAAATAAACCAGTCACAGAAAGGCAAATCTTGCATTTCCACTTATATGAATATTGTCATTCCACTTATATGAAGTATCTAAAGTTGTCAAACTCCTAGAAACTGAAAGTAGAATGGTGGTTGCTGGGGGTGAAAGGGAGGGCAGGGGGAAAGGAGAGTTCAGTGGGTATGAGTTTCAGTTTTTCAAGATGAAAAAATTCTGAACGTGTGTTGAACAACAGTGTGCATTTGGCTAATAACACTGGACTCTACACTTCAAAATGGTTAAGATGGTACATATATGTTATATGTTTTGTCAAAAATAGAGAAGATGCAGCATTGTATGTCCAGTAGTGTTTCTTCCCTATAAAAAACATGCACATGATGGAGTATTATGAGCCACAAGGCACGACAAAATCATGGCCTTGGCAGCAACTTGGAGGCAGTTGGAGACAATCATACTAAGTGAACTATCACAGTATCAAAGAACTGAATACCACATGTTCTCACTCTTAAGTGGGCCCCTGTCACTATTCACAATAGCATAAGAGTGGGATTGGAAGTTGCTGGAAACTACTAGGGTAGAGAGGGTAGAGGGCAAGTGACAACACAAAAGGTACCCAGTCCATTACTGGGGCAGGGGAATGAGGGCCACCTAGAAGCGTAAACTTCACCTGTGTACAGCCTACTTACATAGTAAAGCCTCACTTGTACCCCACAACTCTATAACAAATAAATACAAACTTTAAAAAGTGGAAGAGGGAGGCAGAAGCACGATTAGAGTCTGAGAAGGAGATGTGGTGATAAAGGCAAAGATGGAAAGATGGAGTGATTATATGTAAAAACAACTAAATGGCTCTGAAGCTCTAAGAAGAGATCACAAGCCAAGGAGTACAGATAGCCTCTAGAGACTGGGAAAGGC
>NW_007259743.1:29596-48527 GCF_000164805.1 Carlito syrichta
GTGTGTGTGTGTGTGTGTGTGTGTGTGTGTGTGTGTGCGTGTGTGTGTGTGTGTATTCCACAGTTTATATTTCTATTCCACAACTTCTTTATCCATTTATACTTTAGTGGGTGCCTAGTGTGTTTCCATGTCTTGGCTATTGTGAATATTGCCACAATGAACATGGGTGTGCAGATAACTCTGTGAGTGCTGATTTCACTTCCTTTGAGGATGTGCACAGCAGAGGGATTGCTAGATCGTGTGGTAGTTCTAATTTTAATTTTTTGAGGAACCTCCATAGTGTTTCCCATAATGGCTGTAAAAATTTGCATCCCCACCAATAGTGTATAAGGGTTCCCTTTTCTCCACATCCTCACCAACATTTGTTATCTCGTCTTTGTGATAATACCATCCTAACAGGTGTGAGGTGCTCATTGTGGTTTTAATTTGCATTTTCCTGATGGTTAGTGATGTTGAGCCTCTTTTATATCCCCATTGGTCATTTTTGCATCTTATTTGGTAAAATCCCTATTTAAGTTCTTTGGTCCATTTTTTAATCAAGTTTTATTTTTTTTGTTCTTGGATTGTATGAACTTTTTCTGTATTTTGGATATTAGCCCCTTATCAGATACGTGGTTTGCAAATATTTTCTCCCAATCTCTAGGCTATCTTTTGATTCTGTTGATTACTTCCTTTGCTGTACAGAAACTTCGTAGTTTGATATAGTCCCACTTGTTTATTTTTGCTTTTATTGCCTAAAAGTCAAAAAAATCATTGCCAAGGCCATAATGTTTCCCTGTGTTTTCTCTACAAGGGTCCTCAAACTTTTAAAACAGGGGGCCAGTTCACTGTCCCTCAGACCGTTGGAGGGGCGGACTATAGTTTTAAAAAAAAACTATGAACAAATTCCTATGCACACTGCACACATCTTATTTTGAAGTGAAAAAACAAAACGGGAATAAATGTCCTCGGCGGGCCACATGTGGCCCGCGGGCTGTAGTTTGAGGACCCCTGCTTTAGACCCTCTACAAGGGAACACTTTCATTTTAACCCAGTGAGACTATTTAGGACCCCTGATCTCAAGAACGATAAGATTATAAATTTGTTTTGTTTGAGCATCAAGTATGTAGTAATTTGCTACAGAAATAATAGAAAACGAATGCACCTAGTTTTTTTGTTACTTGCAGCTTAATACAGCCCTAAATAATATTTTTAAACTAAAAAAAGCGTTAATATATTTGATGCAGAGAAAGCTTATGCAAATCAATAAAAAGCACACAATCCAATAAAGTGATTGTCAAATCACACATGTAAAAAAAAGAAGGACAAATATATGGACTTTGCAGCAACTTGGATGGATTTGGAGTCGATCATACTCAGTGATTTATCATAGAAACAAAACAGAGTTCCATATGTTCTCACTCATAAGGAGGATCTTGAACAATTATAATGCTATAAGAAGGCGATTGGCAGTAGTGGGAAACTGTCAGGGAAATGAGGGGTGGGACTGGCAGTTGAGGAAAACTGCTGGGGGAGGGAGGGGCATACCTGCATGATCAATGTTTATATACCTAACTCTGAAATGTACCCCACATCTTTATAATAAATATTTTAAAACAAATCAACAGGTGAAGAAATAAAAGTGCTAAGAGACAGAATAGAAATAGGATTTTTAAAATTAAAAATATGTAAATTATTTTTCAATATCAAGAGAAGAATCATTGTTATAATCATTGTTATAATATTGCATGAAGAAGTAAGTGAGGATTTATATTGTATGTTTCCAACTAAGTTGGAAAAAATTAGTACTGATAAAAAGACTGCAAAGAAAGATTTTAGATGGTAGGATTTGGGATGCTTTCTCCATCTTTCTATTACTTTCTTGTAGAGGTCATATCCAAATGGACAATCCCTTTATTTTATTCAGGTCTCTTTAATAGAAAAAAGAAAATAAACTTTGCCTTAAAAAAATGATCAATTATCACTCAGAATGGCAATTATCAATAACTCAAAAAATAACAGTTGCTGGAGAGGGTGTGGCGAAAAAGGAACACTTCTACACTGTTGGTGGGAGTGTAAACTAGTGCAACCTCTGTGGAAAACAGTATGGCAATTCCTAAAAGCTCTAAATTTTGACCTCCCATATGACCCCGCAATCCCCCTACTGGGAAAATACCCCGAAGAACTCAAATCACTCTATAAAAAAGATACCTGCACATATATGTTTATTGCAGCATTGTTCACAATAGCAAGAACCTGGAAACAACCATGTTGTCCATCAAAAGAGGACTTGTTTTAAAAAATGTGGTACATATACACAATGGAATACTACGCAGCCATAAAAAAGAACAAAATCATGAATTTCGCAGCAACCTGGATGGAACTAGAGTCTATAATACTGAGTAACCTCTCACAGAAACAAAGATCCGAGTATCACATGTTCTCACTCATATAGTGGACCTTGAACATCCAACATAATACTATAAGAAAACAATTGACAAGGGTGGGAAACTATGGGGGGGGGGAAGGGAAGGGAGATAGGATTAATGGTAGTAAATATCTGTCTGGGGACGGGGAGACACCTCTTATCAACAAGGGTGCCTGAACAAAGCATATTTGTATACCTAACCCTTAATTGTACCCCACAATATCATAATAAAAAATATTGATTATAAAAAAAATACTGAGCCAATATTGAAAGAAAATACTAATATGAAATATTATGTAAATTATATATTATAGATAAGTAGCAGGACTTAGAGACAAAAATATAAGTGTTAAGATCAAGAAATAAAGAAGCAAAACAATTCACATGGGGCAAAGGGCTGACATAGAGCTGAGGCTTGACGGTGTCAGGGATAAACCTCAGAAAATGAAGTCCTCTTTATTCTTGGTTTCTCTAGACTTACCCAACCAGGATAAGTGTAGGACTTGAAGAAAACCAGGTACTTTATCTTAGAGCTCCTCCCAGCTTGTGGAGATATGGGAAAATATATGATCAAAAACTGTTACAGATCTAAGAATCTTTCCTATGAGTTTGTGGGTTGGAGGGGGAAGACCAAGTCAGTTCTCATTCATATATCTCTCCTTCTAAGGAGCTAATGTGAAATCTGGGAGAAGTGATTTAACTTCCATGAAAACCTTTTAATGAGCAGACATAACTTAAGAGAATTTGTTCCAGTTCCATTCCCAGATCACCTCATATTCAAGAGGATGGAAAAGAGGTAAATTGTGATCTTGCTTCAACTTGCCAAATTTAATATTTGTTATTCAATATGAGCTTTGAAGTGAAATCTCTATCCAGAAGCATGATTTCCCATAACAATCATTCAGATAAATCCTCTTCAGTGTCACAAGCATGAGGACCAATGTGATTAGAGTTGATCACAAATATTAAGAACACCTAGGTCATAATGATTCTCTGTTGTTTTCTCAACAGCTAACAAGTGGTGTCTATTTTAGTTATTCTTTTTTCCTCATCTGAACTTCAGCAATGCTTTGAATTATTTTTAATGCCACTTAGCATATTGCACATTTTACTATAACAAGTGGAGGAGAGGTGATGTATCAGCATGAAATCAGCTGTGTAGTTAAATAATGTGGTTTGAATTATTCCATTCCTGGCTCCATGATGCTAGGCAACATATAATTTCTCTGACCCTCAGTTTTTGTATTTGAAAAACAAGGATAATGATTACACATTGCTCAAAGGATTGTTGTGAAGTTTAAAAGAGATAATAATGTAAGATACCTTTTGTAATATAGCAAAAGTAATATAATAAAAGATAACTATCATTATTACTTGTAAGTTCAAGGGCATCCATCCTGCCCTATTTATATTTTAATCTTCCCATATCACCAAGCCTAATGCTGTGCAAATTGTAGACACAATAAATATTTACAGAATGGATAAATATTCTGTGACAAACAGGTCATATATATTTTTAAATTTTTTTCTTTTCACTTTTAAGATAATTTCTTAATCAAATCATTTGTTTAGGAGCCCTTATGGAAACCAACCTTTGCATCCAACAGTGGCTCATGCCTGTAATCCCAGCACTTTGAAGGTGGAGGTGAGAAGATTGCCTGACTCCAGGTGTTCAAGACCAGCCTGGGCAACATGGCAAGAACTTGTTTCTACAATAAATAAAAAAATTAGCTGGGTGTGGTGGTGAGTGCCTATGGTTCCAGCCACTTGGAAGGCTGAGGTGGAAGGATTACCTGAGCCCAGCAGCTTGAGGCTGTGGTGGCCATGAGAGTGCCACTGCACTCCAGCCTGGGTGACAGAGTGAGACTCCTATTCAAGAAAAAAGAAAAGAAAAAAAAAAGAAAAAAATCCCATTTTTCAAGGACATAGTACATGGAAGGCTACCAGATATTTAAAGGGTATCTGCAACCTATGTTATCACGAAGGACTTTTCAATCTGTGTCATAATGATGAATTCTGAGAATTTTACATAGTCAGTCACATTTGTATCTTCTTTATGGTGCACTCCAGGATCTATAATAAAATATTTACATCAGAGCTATCATAGGCCATGAATTGTTAGTGCTGGAAGAGGCCTCAGGAGTTGCTTAATTTTGTCCCCTGATAGATACTTGACTCTCCTGTACAGTATCTGGACATCAGTCACTTTCAGTGCCCAGAGTTTCTCATTATCTGTTGGCTTGGTTGTGCTATTTTTGGAAGACTCTTCTCTGAAACTCTTTCTTATAATTGGCAGAAAATTGCCTCTGTGCAATTTTTACATATTCATTCTGGTCTACCCTATGAGGCCATTTTTACTTGAAACACTTTAGGTACTAAAGAGCCATTGTCATACCGACCTACATTTTCCTCCAGATTTATTTAGCTATTTCTCACATGATGTGATTCTGATACTTATCAAAATTTTAGCACTGAAAATGCTCTCTTTTTAAATATCTCTTGTAAAAGTGTGCTTTCTGGGACAGATTACGAATGGTTTACTCTAAAAATATCTGGACATTGCCCATCTGGTCATGGGCAGTCTATTCCTTTAATCTAATTAAAATAAAGTTAATTTATGAATTTGTGTTTGTTTTGGTGACTTCCTTACACTTTGACTGATATTTAGCTCCTTGATGCTAAAATTTCTAATCATTTTGCTCATTTTCAAAGCAGCAGAATATCCACCATCATTTTCTTGACATTGGTCCATTGTTCTAGTCTGTTGTCATCATGATTTTAAAAAATCTTTCCTCAATTTATTCACATTTAATTTCTATGTATTAAGTTTCAAGCACCATACACAATGGTGAGCAAAGTGTCAGTCTGTGCCCAATAGGTTATTACATTCTAATGAGAGAAGTATACACTGTTAATTAAAGAATCTGACATCTACCTATCATTTATCTATCTTTATCTATCTATTATTTATCAACCTGTCTAATTGATTATGTTCTGTGAATGAAAATAATGTTAGAAGATGTGCAACATACAGTTCTAGCATAGTTTGGTGGTAGAAGATTCTTTTTTTTTTGAGGCAAAGTCTAGCTATGTTATCTAGGCTGGAGTGCAGTGGCTATTGACAGACGTAATCATAGCTCACTATAGATTCAAAGTCCTGGGCTCAAGCTGTCCTCCTGCTTCAGTCTCTCAAGTAGCTGGGAATACATGTGTGTACTTGAGAATATTTTTAAAAGGAAGTCATATTTTTTAGGAAGTAATATTTAAGCTTATATCTGAAGAATGGAAATTAGCTGGGAGAATAGGGGTAGGCAGGGGGTACAGTGCATGTTCTGTACAGATGATATGTAGACTTTAAGATTCCAAGAGACTGAAAATTACCATATCAATATATTATCAGGTTACTATTCCAAGTTGTTAAAATATGTTGTGTAGGACAGAGGCAAGATAAGAGCAATTCAGTCTCATCTCACAAAAACTCTCTCAGGCTGACACCTGTTCATGAATCCACACTCATCTCTGTCTTCAGATCACACCCCATTGTGTTTTCATCTTCCTTCTTACCTCCCTAGCTAGCCAGCTTTGTTTGGCAAGGATATCATGAGATGATGATATAGGATGCTACACTATTATGAAAAATATTATCTATGTACATTCTGGAAATACAGAGAGACCAAGGTAAAACAGCTCCTTAATTGTCAAATTGGCATTTTAAGAAGAGAGTTAATGGATTTGACATTAAACAGACCTGAGCCAGAATCTCAGTCCACAATTAATAGCATTATCTTCTGGGCAGATCATCCCACATTAATTCTGGTTTTCTCATGCTTAAAAGATGTAAATAATAATACTTACATAATGGAGTTATGATAAAATTAGATGAGATAATGTATTTAGAACACTTGGCCGGGCTCGGTGGCTCAGCCTGTAATCTCATGCCTTTGGGAGGCTGAGGTGAGTGGATTGCCTGAGCCCGCGGGTTCGACCTCATCTCTACAATTAAAAAAAAAAAAAATTAGCTGGGCGTGGTAGTGCGTGCCTGTAGTTCCAGCTACTTGGAAGGCTGAGGTGGAAGGATCACCGGAGCCCAGCAGGTCGAGGCTGCGGTGGCCGGGAGCGGCCACTGCACTCCAGTCTGGGTGACAGAGTGTGACTCCAACTCAAAAAAAAAAAAAAAAAAAGAACATTTGGCTTGATGTATGAAACCTATTAAATGGCATATTAAATGCTCATTTTTTTCTCCTTTTTTTGAATCTGTGAAAAATATATTAGTAATATCTGACTCATAGCAGAAGATTGAATGGGTTACCATGTGAGGAGAAAGCTTTTTTATTAACTCTTAAGTCTTATCCAAATTTGTATTATTTATTCCATCAACATTTCCTTTCACTGAGATTTATTATTATTATTTTACTCAGAAGAAGTGGGCTTACAAGTTGATACAGAGAAACACTGTAAGCAATGGATTGATCTTCCTCTAGAATCCTGAAGTCTCAGCTTGCAAAGCCATTATTCACTTTTCTAACTCAGTGCCAGCAGATGCCTGAAAGTGTTGTAAATCAAAAGGAAGTAGAAGAAGACTTTCTCTTAGCTCCAGTGTGAGAAGGAAGAGGATTATACTGAGCCAACTTTTCAGCTATATTTATAAAAGATAAGACTTAGCAGGTGATGTCTGACTGCTTTTGTGGATAAAGAATGGAGGACCATAAGCCCAAAGGAGACTTCCCAGTGGGGCTGAGCATCTATGCAACTTCTCAAACAAAATCCATGGAAGAAGTAAGTTGCTTTGCCATCTAGGACTTACCTCCAGCTGTATCTGTCTCTCAACTTGGGATTCACTGTCAGTAGAATCTCTGGAGTAAGTGCATCCAAGTAAAGATCACTATTAAACCTGTTAGTACAATTCTAAGTGTTCAAAATAGTTTTCCGAGAAAAACGAAGTTCCCTAATCAAGGTCATTTGAGTCTCCTGATTAAAACTTATGCTCAACATATCTTCATAAGTCGGTTCAGCTTAAGTCTCAAATTATTGTTGTCCTGGAGAACTGAATCTATATTTTATATGTGAAGAAGAAGGCACTAATAACCTTGGCTTGGATAAAGGGATGATTTGAGGGAACACTTGGAAGAAATTTAACTTTCCTCTGTGATTTTTAAAATCACTCCCTTATTATGCTCATCCAGAATTTGAAGAAAGCACCCACATTCACTCATAGACCATACAGATCTTAAAGGTTTTGAGCATGTACATGCTTAGAAGTTATCGTGCCACATTAAAGTTTGCTAATGTAAAAATTCTAACCCTTGTTGTATTTCTTTTTAAAAATTTTTCCTTGATATATTAGATTTTTGCAAAGGTACTTATGTTTGATATGTCCTCTGAAATGTGATTTTTACCCTAGGGGATAATTACATAGTCTTAGGGTTCATCTGTTTAGAGTTAGGTTAATAATTAATTGATTGACAGAGTAAGCAAATTTATATGTAATATGATATGCTCATCATTATTCTAAGTTTTGGGAATACAGAGATGAATAAAATAGACAAGATTTCTGCTTTCATGAGGTTTACGTTTTAGCTAGTGAAGCAATCAACAGGTAAAATAAGTAAATGAGATATTATCGAATAGTGATAAACTTCATGAAAAAATATAGTAAGTTGATGTAACAGACAGTGATCAGAGGAAGAGGGTCATTCAAAATATCTTCTTGGAAGAGGTGATGTTTGAGATGAAATCTGAAAAGTAAGAAAAAGTCAGACATGAGGTTGTAGGAAGAAGCAGTTCAAACAGAGGGAAAAGGTGATAGAACTAGTAAAGGACTTGGAGCTGGAAAAAAAATTAGCATGTCTGGAACAAAAAAAAGTTACCTGATTTGTGTGAAGCGCTAAAAAAAGTCAGTGGCAAAAATAGAACCTATTCCATTTTTTCTGATTTCTTCGAATACTTCCTTCTGACTATTCAGCGATAAAACCCAGTGACTCTTCAAGATCTTAAAAATAGTGAGTAGAGAATGGTATCTATTCTTTTAAATAATGTCACACTGCTTTCAATAACTCACTGAACGAAAGATTTAATCTTTGTCTAAAGATTAAAAAACTAATCAGAAAGATTCCAGTTTTGAGACTATGGCCAAAGAAAATAAAATCAGTATGTCAAATAGATATCTGCATTCCCATATTCATTGCAGCATGGAGAGAGAGAGAGAGAGAGATACTAAGAGAGATACTGAGAGAGAATTGATTGAGACTCAGAAGCAAGGCAACTTGCCATAATCACATACCTGCAAGTGCCTAACCCTGGACCCGAGCCTGGCCTGTACAACTCCAGAACCTCTAGGAATGCGATCTCCATTCCTTTACTAGATTTCAATGATAATGTTTAATGGACTCACTGCTGCTGTATCTTTCTTTCCTAATTGTCTGGGCTCTCACCTCCCTACCTGCCCTGCAGGGTGCGCATACCCTGGTGGCTGTTCATTCTTTTCTCTGAAGATCTCTTTTTGTTTACTCTCTCTCTACACACACACACACACACACACACACACACACACACACACACACACACACACACGTATGAGGTCTTGTAGCATATCCCCCTTAGATAAGGCAAACTATTGTATATATAATATTACCCTATAAATATATGCAATTATTATTTATCAATAAAAATATAATTTGAGTGAGAATTTATGGAAACAAAGTGTATATTTAATACGCAGTTGATGACTGCATATTTTGAAGCAATACTTAGTATAAGTTTCTAGTAAATATTGTTAAAAGCTTTTTCTTACAGCTTGCTATGAGAGAAACACAATACTACTGAGAGTTAAACTTATATCAGATCCTTTGTCATTAACTAGGCTGTGATGACTAATTGTATGTATCAACTTTGCTAGACCACAGATGCCAGATATTTGATCAAACACCAGTCTAGACACAGATTGTACTGTGAAGGTATTTTTTAGGTGAGATTAACATATATATTTGTAGATTTTGGGTAAAGCAGATTACCCCCCATAATGTAGGTGGATCTCATCCAATCAGTTGAAGGTCCTAAGAGATAAAAGACCAAGGTTCCCCAGGTAAAGGGAATAAGGGAATTCTGCTTCCAGACTGCCTTTGACCTCAAACTGCGACATCAACCCTTTCTTATATCTTCAGCCTACAGGTTTACTTTGAAGATTTGGACTGGTGAGCCACCAAAGAGTCAATTTCCTAAATGACTTTGTTCTCTCTCCCTTCCTCTGCTCTCTTATTGGCACGGTTTCTCTGTAGAACCTTGATTAATACAGCTTTTTATATGGAGAGTCGTTCTAGAGGAACAGAATCTTAGGGATGAGATTTCTGAATTGGTTCTGGAGTTTATGGAATTGGTTCTTTATCTGATTAGATTTAAAGGCACTAGTGATTCTATTTTCAGTTGTAAAGAGAGCACTGAGAGTCCATGGTGTGATGTGGTAATAGACATGCAAAATATCACTATTGAATATATTTAATCAAATATTTATAAGAGGCAAAGTTCTGAGTGGCCATGCATATGATACCTTCGAACACTTTCATCAAACTAACAAATATAATGAGATTGAGTGATGGCTTCTAATTGTATTGGACCAAGTGGAAAAGCAGCATGAGTTGAGGGGTTCAAATTCTAAGCTCAAACACTTCATAAACAAAGTGAAAATTTATATGCCTGTCCTAAGAGGTCCATAGTTTTTGTAATGGTAAAGCTGAGATTTTTTGATAATCAAACCCAGAATCTCATCCTGTGAGTGGATGATTTAAAATGCATATTGAATTCCTAACCTTGCCCTACTGTTAAAGTAAGGGCATGAATTGGGAAGGAATAGGATCTAGAAAATTGGAACGGAGGTATACAAGATGATTCTGATGAAGCTGGGGACATAGAATCCCTAAGTTCTGGTGAGTCTTTTTTGCCCGTAAAGCAGCCACTCCACCCTTGACTGAGATTTACTGCCTTCCCTCTATTGGCATTCCCTAAGGTAGTTGCCTTGTAAGACAACAGTTTCCACTCTCACCAACCCTCTTTGCTTCTAAACCTATGACAAGACTCAAGTCCCTGTAGGGCGTAGGCTGATAACACTATGGTCAACTCACCTTCAACCAGGGTGCCGCGGCCGGGCTCGGTGGCTCAGCCTGTAATCCCGCGCTTTGGGAGGCTGAGGTGAGTAGATTGCTTGAGCCCGCGGGTTCAAAACCCGCCTAGGCAACTTGGCGAGACCTCCTCTCTACAATAAATAAATAAATAAATAAAAAATTAGCCGGGCGTGGTAGCGCGCGCCTGTAGTTCCAGCTACTTGGAAGGCTGAGGCGGAAGGATCGCCGGAGCCCAGCAGGTCGAGGCTGCGGTGGCCGGGAGCGGCCACGGCCCTCCAGTCTGGGCGACAGAGTGAGACTCCACCTAAAAAAAAAACCCAAAAAACAAAAAACAAACCAAAAAAACCCCAAACCAAACCAAACCAAACAAACAAAAAACTCCCCCAAAACAAAAAACAAGGGTGCCAAGAATATACAACGGGAAAAGACAGTCTCTTCAATAAGAGGTGTTGGGAAAACTGGACATCCATAAACCAACTGAATATCCATATTCCACACAGCACTGCTTCTGATCTAGGGAGGCATGTCATGGCAAACAGTGTAAGAATGGAATTAACTGGCCTCACCATGTTCCCCACCACCCTGTTGCAACTGGCTTGATAGAACTATACGTGGCCTGTTGAATAGTTATAGTACTAACTTGGTGGCAATACCTTTCAGGGTATTTTAGGAGACTGTATATGCTCTAAACTGACACAGAGCGCTATGTCTCCCACAGGCAAGATTTATAGCTCCAGGAATCAGTGGATGGAAATAGGAGTGACGTCGTTCACTATTATTTTTAGTAATCCATCTCTCGACTTTGTGTGTGTGTTTGGGTATATTCACTTGGTTTCCTTCCCTTTCTTATCCCCTTACCATACAACATAAGATATTTTAATTTTATATCATGATATTTAAGAATTTCTAACTTTACGTCATAGTATCTCAGGTATAGAACATCAAGAGGGATGAAGATCACCCCCACAATCACATGAACCAACTCCTTAAAATAAACTTCCTGCTCATATATTGTTCTTTGAGGAAAGGTTAACTTTTAATTTGGAGTTAAGTGGACAAAAGCAGCCTAGTAATAACCCCTGTTCACTTTCTGGAGTTTTAAGGTTTTAGAGAACTTGAAAAAAATGATAATGAACTGCAGCAACTAAGTGTATTAGGTACAGAGAGTTAATAAAAGTGCAATTGTTAGGAATAAAGGTAAATGTGGCATTTGGACGTAAGAGCTTCACTCTCGTCACATTCCAGGCACCTCTTTCCGTCTCTCTAGGCATTCAGAGAGCTTCAGATGTCCCTTTGGTACCGACGACCCTTTCCAGGGCACCTCTGACATCCTTGTTCCTCAGCGTGTAGATCAAAGGGTTGAGGAATGGTGTGGTAAAAGTGTCAACGAGGGCAAACTGGCGGTCCTCCTCCACCGAGGAGCGGGGCTGCCCACGCAAGCAGACCAAAGCACGGAGGCCGCACTGCGGCAAGACCACGGGGAGGTGGGCGGAGCCGGCGGAGCGGGCCGGCGGCGGCCCTCGGCGGAGCGCATGCGCGGGCCGGCGGCGCCGACGCGCGCGCGGAGACCCGGATGGGCCGGAAGGGACGGCCAGCCCCCGGAGGCCCACGACGCAGAGGGCGGCCTGGGGCCCGCGGATGTCCGCGCAGGGCCGGAGGCACGTCGCGCCGGAAGCGGCTGATCGCCCGGCGGCGCCCGCAGAAGGGCGGGGTGAAGACCAGGGCGGGGAGCTGCCGGGGGCGGAGGAGGGCCCGGCCCGCCGCGCCGCCACCGTCGGCGCGCACAGCGTCTGGGTCCCGAGGAGGGCGCGGTGCGGGGGCGGCGGATGGCCACGTGGCGATCGGAGGCCGTGACGGCCGAGAGGGGACCGTCCGCCCTGCCGGGGTGACGGGAAAGGGCATCTGGGCCCCGCGTCCAGCCAACCGAACGGGCTTCTGGGCCCGCCGAATGTTGGAAAGCGTCAAGGGCACGCAGCGGTGGCGTCGCGGATTTCCAGGAAGGACGGTTCGGACAGGAAGCAATACACGGGGTGGGTGTGCACACCACCCGGATGATGGCTGTGTTGCCCCAGAGGGTCGTCAGGTGGAGGAGAGGAAGAGGAGGAAGAGACGGGCCTGGAATTCAGGGACTGTGGTGAACACGCGGAGCACAGGCTCGGCGGGGCCGGACTGGTTGAGGACGGGCTTCCAAGCACACGTTCTTCTGCGAAAGAAGAGGAAGGGCTGAGGTCTCGTTGGCTGAGTTGTGAATTTTGTTTCCGATGTGGGAATTACCTAATTGTCATTGGAATTCTAATCATAGTGAATGACGGGATGCTTTTCCTCTGGAATCTTCAGTTGTATGTTCTTGAACCCACATTATTATTTAGATGTGGATAATTATAGAAAGGTTTGTTCTTTAACTTTTAATATCAATCACTTTAATATTAAACACAAGTAAAATATACCTTTTCAAGCATATATTATATAATACATACTCTACCTATGTATCTTCCCCCCAAGTAAGAAAAAAGAATGAAGCTGTAGTTCAAAATAAAAAGAAGAAAAAATAAGTAGGAGTTTACATAGAATAGAAATATTGTTAAAAAAAGTTTTCTGAAGCAGAATAAAATATATCAGGACAATAAGTGTTGACAGGCATACATCTCTTAGTGTTTTTTTTTTTTTTTAAGATGGTGAGACTGATTTAAGAAACAATGTTTTTAAGAGGCAAAAAATAGTGTCATGGGAAAGTTATTACTTCTTTTATTCAATATTTTTCTGAAAGTTCTAAAAAAAACAAGCCCCAATCAAAAAAGATGACGTCTGATTGTTTCTATAAAAATTCCAAGTCAACTAACTGAGAAATCACTGGAACTAATAAGGAAATTCCTTAAGATGACCAATAATTAAGCAGTTTCTGTTTAGCCACTTTGTTCTCTTTCTCTATAAAACATACTTTCAGGTATTTATGGCAAACTCAACGCTAGACAAGGAAGGAAGTTCCAGTACATCTGAGAACTTCTATTCACTACAGTCTAGACGGTTTTTGCTTAAGTGAACCGCTTTTGTTTACAACTGAGAATATACTCGATACTGCAAAAGTCAATAAAATAGTGCATGAAATATTGCATACAATATTAACTATCAATGCGAAAGAGGATCCTTTCAATGGAAATCAGTGTGAAGTTATTTGCAGACAAGTAATAATTTACTGATGACTTAGCTAAGATGGGTAGAACTACTACATATGTTTGAGGGAAAATTTAAAAACTTGTTTGATATAGCAGTATTCACAAGTGTCTTTACATTTTCATTCTCTGTTGAAGGTACTGATATTACAGATTTTAGGCAATAATGTATGAGTGTGGTTCACATAAAAACACTTCAGTTTTCAATAATCATCCAACCTAAAACACATGCACACAAAAAATCTTGGTCATACATCAGAAAGTTAGGACTAAAAATGTTCATTTATGTTTTAAGTTAAACTAAAATTTTAAGGATATATACTTTACAAAATTAATTTCCTTGAGACTGGCTTTTCAATTAATTGATCAAGCATTTGCTGCTTTGGATAAAAGGGTTTTACTGTACATAAAGCACAATAGTTTTTTTCCACATCGGCAATAGCTAGCTAAAAAATTCTAATGCTCAAAGGCACACAAATATAAACTATTAATAAATGTAACATGTAAAAATTAAAACAATTTTAAGGCAATTATTAAAGTTTTCTTGATGGGGACAAAACTTAATATTTTAAGAATATATTCCCTCAAAATAATGCACAACTTTGATGCAGACCTGATAGAAATTCTAGGAGTATTTGAGCATATATCTGGATGCACATGTACTTTATAATGTGATTTTTATAGTTTATTTGAAAGAATGACCATTTGAGAATAAATAAATGTTAAGAAGGTAGAACTTGTATTAAAATTAAAATGTTGCATTAATTATTATATTTTTATAAATATATAATGTATTAAAATTACACCAGGAATGAAAAATAAGTGCAGGAATAGAGAGAAAGTTCAATAAAACAGAAAATACCGATAAATATATGTATGTATGTATGTATTTATTTATTTTTGAGTTGGAGTCTCACTCGGTCGCCCAGACTGGAGTGCAGTGGCCGCTCCCGGCCACCACAACCTCGACCTGCTGGGCTCCACGATCCTTCCGCCTCAGCCTTCCGAGTAGCCGGAATTACAGGCGCATGCTACCATGCCTGGCTAATTTTTTTATTTATTGTGAAGATGAGGTCTCGCTGCCCAGGCGGGTCTCGAATCCGTGGGCTCAGGTAATCCGCTCACCTCAGCCTCCCAAAGGCGCGGGATTATAGGCTGAACCACCGAGCCCGGCTAAATATATGTATTTAAATACACAGTGAAGTCAAAGAAGCATAGCAAAGTGGTTAAGAGTGTGTTCTTCATTACCAGACTGCTTAGGTTCAAAGTAATCTTGGATACTTTATATAAAATCTTTACACTTTAGTTTTCTCATCTATAATAAAGAAATGATAAATGTTCTTACCAATAGAATTTCTGTGCTGATATGGTTGACACAAATGGAAGGCACTTTAAAACAGTGTTAGCCCCTATAAACATCCACTAAATGTTAATTCTCACTAGTTTTATTTTCTTGTTACTATAAACTGAAATGTATTTCGAATGATCAAAAAGTTTATATTTTCAAAAAACTAGGGCAGCCCCCTCAAGTCCCCTCCTGCTCTGGGAGCTTTTCTGTCCTCTCAATATATCCTACTTCCAGAAGAAAAGTGAAATTATAAAGGAAATGGAAGACTATATAGTTAAGGGCAAAACTGAGACATCAATTCAGCAAACTTGATTATTAGAAAGTAGAATCTACCTTGTAGTCTTTGGTTCTTGGATTTCGTTCTTTTATTATTTACCAATTGAGTTAGTTGAATATATATATCAGCTAGTTTAATATATATCTACAGGAATTAGTTGAAACAATCATGATGGAGTGTCGGACACAATTACTCAAACTCTGCGTGAGTCTATACTTGTAAAAGAGGGAGGCAAGCTTCTAGAAAGTGTGATTTAAGAAGCCTCCAATTTGCAGTTGGACCAGTTGGAGGCCCAAACTTCACCTGCACGTAGACTACATATGTACCTAATCCCGACTTGTACCCCACATCTTTAAAATAAAAATCAAGGAGTCAGGCATGGTGGCTCATGCCTGTAATCCAAGCACTTTGGGAGATGGAGACAAGAGGATTGTCTGAGCTCAGTGGTTTGAGACCAGCTTAGGCAATATGGCAATACCTCGTCTCTACAATAAATTGAAAAATAGCTGGGCAGAGTGGCATGCACCTGTAGTCCCAGCTACTTGGGAGGCTGCAGTGGAAGGATCACCTGAGCCCCGCAGGTCAAGGCTGTGGTAGCCATCAATATGCCATTGCACTCCAGCCTGGGAAACAGAGTGAGACTCTAACTAAAAAAAACAAAACAAAACAAAAATATATGTGTGTGTGTGTGTGTGTGTGTGTGTGTGTGCAAGTAAATAAATAAGTGAAATGAAAAAAGCTAAAATAAAATATAAGGAAGAAAAGGAAGGCTTCAAAAACATCTCTTGCCCCATATTGTCTCTCTAAAGGCACTGACATTGTAAAGGAAATTTTTGCTTTAATTTTTTTCTTTTTTGTTTTTTGAGTTGGAGTCTCACTCTGTCACCCAGGCTGGAGTGCAGTGGCACGCTCACGGTCACTGTAGCCTTGACCTGCTGGGCTCAGATGATCCTTCTGCCTCAGCTTTCCAAGTAGCTGGAACTACAGGCACACGCTACCATGCTTGGCTAAATTTTTGATTTATTGTAGAGATGAGGTCTCGCCATGTTGCTAGGCTGGTCTTGCACCCGTGGACTCAGGCAAAAATCCTCTCACCTTGGTCTCCCAAGTGCTGGGATTATAGGCATGGGCCACCATGCCTGACCTGAGTTAATTATTTCTAAGAGATAATGCACAGGCTTTAAGGTCTTCCTACCTGTATTTTACTCCTGGTTCTGCCACATGCCAGCTCTCTGACCTTGGGAAATTTACTTAGTAAATGAAGTTTACAAACCATAGTTTCCTTAGCTAACTTGGAGAGTTAATGTGAATACTAGCAGCAGCAACAACAAAAAAAGTGAATATATGCCCTGTGTTGTACCTATTTTTTCTCCCCCCCAAACATCTTTTATTGTAAATTACACATAGTGTAAAATTTACCATCTTAACCATTTTTGTGTCCAGTTCAGTGGTAAGTATGTTTGTATTCTTGTGCAACCGTCTATCTCCAGAATTCTTTTCATCTTTCAAAACTGAAACTCTAAACCATTAAACAATAACTATTTCCCCCATCCCCAGTCTCTGACAGCCAACATTTTACTCTGTCACTATAATTTTGACTACTTTAGGTTATTAATTTAAGTGGAATCATTCAGTGACTGACTTATTTCACTTAGTGTGTTTAGCTTTTAGAAGGGGCTCACCTTTTCTCAGTCCTCTACCCTCTGCAATTGCTTGAATACTATTTTATCTCTCTTAAAATCATGGAAACTCCCTCAGCCCAACCACTTTTTAGTCTTTCATTTTCTTAGCTAACTTCTATGGCTTTTAGCTCAGGATTCAGTTCAGAAATCAGAAATCGAAGAAGCACCATGATTCTCCTTCTCCCACCTTTAGGATAAGGTGCTTATCCTCTGACTACTGTGGAACGATGCATACGTCTCAGTCACAGTACTGTTAGCCCTGCTTCAGGCTAAGTGCTGTCAATCAGATGAGCAAGCAAGCAAGCAAGGAAGCTAACTAACTTTTATTGAGCACCTGTTGAATGCTGAAATCCTAATCTCAGCTCTGTGTAAGAATATGAAAAAAAAAATATATTAAAAACGGTCCTTGCCTTCAATCATTTGAGAAAGACCTGACATTTAATGAAAATTTGGGGGAAAAAATCTTCTAAATGAAGGCTACCTAAATTATCTTTTAGAAAAGTAAAATTATAAATGCATCTTCTCCCAAATAGAAACATAGATGATAAATAGATAGATAGATAGATACATAGATAGGTGGTAGAAATGAATAGAAATATGGATAGATATATCCATAGAGCCATAGGTTCACAAATAGAAACATAGATAGACAGATAGGTGGTAGAAAGATGATAGATAGATACATAGATACACAGTCAAGCACATTTGGGAAACACTAAAAATTCTGTCTTTTGCGATCCACATGTATATTCGCATCAAAAGCCTCTGAGAATCCTGAAAATTATATGTGTATGAGGTATGTATAAATTTAACTTTTTTTCAAAACTTATTTCTCTGTGAAATACTTTCTTTTCCCACAGTACAACTAGAGTTTCATGAAAGCCTCTTCAGATGCTTTAAAAAGCATGTTCAAATGTAATAATGCCTTATGCCATAGGTGCAGGCTATCCTTTCGTGTTGATACAATTACACTTCAGAGCAACACCATGGGGTGCATGGAACAGATAATATTTTAATACCTATTTTGCAGATAAAGACCCGATATTCCAAGAGATTAGGCAACTAGTCCAAGTTAAAATAGGTGGTCAGTGGTAGAATTGGGATTCAAGTCCAAGCATTTTGGATTTAGAAAAAAAGGCCAGTGTTTGGGCCCCAATTTCACCAGTTCCCAGTTATAAGATGTTGGATAAACCACAATTAAAGCCTCATTTCCCTCATCTGGAAAGTGTGGATACCCAATCAATTATGTCATTTGATCTATTCAAATTTTTTTGGTACTCTTATAGTGCATCTTTCTTTTGAAAACATAGATTGGCAAACTTTGTTATAAATTTACCGATAGTAAATCTTTTAGGTAAGTTTGGCCACATCAGTTGGTTGTACATTGTGCATTTCTTTCCTTCCCTCCCTCCTGTTTTCCTCCACTTCTTTCCCTTCTTGTTCTCTCTTTGTCCTCTCTTAAAAATGTAAAAAATATTCTTAGATAGCTGTTCAAAAAGAGGCTGAACTTAAACTTTAGGTCTAGCTTGTTCACTCTTGCTCTAAAGTATTATGCACTACAAATTAAGATAAATCAGGGAAAAGAATAGCCATTTGTTTTTAGAAAGCAAAGTCGCTGAAGATGTTTCCTTACCTCTTTGCAATTTACTTCATCCCATCAGCCATCAATGAAAATTTATATCGGTAATTTTTTAAAGTTAGAAATACTAAAAGGTTTTGTTATAGATGGTTAAAGGAGCTTTCCCAGAAGGCTTTCCGACCTTGTATATTATGTTCTTAAAGGATGAAATGCAAAAGAATAAATGGGCTTCTGATGTAGAAATCCCCTAGAAATAATGAATGACCAGTTAGTAGTGCTCATGCTATGTAAATGTTTATTTTTTATTTTTTTGAGTTGAGTCTCACTCTGTCGCCCAGACTGGAGTGCAGTGGC
>NW_007259743.1:48547-50311 GCF_000164805.1 Carlito syrichta
GAATTACAGGCATGCGCTACCACGCCCGGCTGATTTTTTGATTTATTGTCGAGATGAGGTCTCGCTGCCCAGGCGGGTCTCGAACCCTCGGGCTCAGGCAATCCACTCACCTCAGCCTCCCAAAGGCGCGGGATTACAGGCTGAGCCACCGAGCCCGGCTATGCTATGTACATGTAACTGGAAAATAATTTGCTAGTGTCCAGGAAAAGAGTTAGGTTTTAGAAAACTGTGCTTGAGATAATTGAGAGAAGGAATGCTACCAAGACAATAGGAATGCCATGGAATTATCCTAAGCCAAACTCCTGCATGGGAAGACCAAGTTCTTTTTCTGTGTTCTCCTTTTTACTCGGAGTTGATTTAGTCAGAAAATTTGGTGCTCTTTATGATGTCTCCTCAAAAATAATGAGTCTCCAAAGAGGAGGGATTTCCCTAGTGTCTTTTCCTAAGCCAAAACCAAATAAAAACATATTTAGTTTACCAACCTGGGTTGATACACTGTGACAAAGTTAATGGGCAACTTTTCACATGATGGTCACACACCGCTGCCATCTGGGGACCACAGATCGATAGATTCCCTCCATTTTGTGCTTTCCTGATTCTAGTGTAGAATCAGGTCTTATATGAGTCCATGCTTTTAGAGACATTATATTTCAAATAGAATATTATGTTCATATTTATATTTAAAAATCTTTACCCGAAGTGAGTGTCTTGGCTTAATTATCCTTCATTTGGGTGCATTTAGTTGCTGCCTTTGCCTTGAGCAGCACATTATTTTCTGCACTCATCTCAAGTAAATTATCAGGGTACGTTCAGCTTCTATCACAGCTAGGTTATAACTCCAGTCATAATTCCTGCTTCCTGCCACTACTGGGAATGTTGACACCTCATTCTCTACTGGAACTGAAATTCTTAGTCCCATTGACTATTTCAGTTTTCAGTATACCATAGATTTCTCATTTTAGTCATTGGTAATCATGTGGCTTCTATTTCTGGTCTTCAGAATTTTAATATTATTTTAGACTCAGGTGTTACATAAATGAAGATGTTTCCAAGTATATTCATTTTATTTTCCTGATAGAAGAAACCGATGCTAGAATTTTTCACTCCTAATTTAAAAAATCACAAAATTAAATATTTTCTCCCAAAGAACATTAAGAAGTCTAACATATGCTTAAGTCTCCTCTTTCTCAAGAATTTATTTTCTCAGTTTATCTTTCCAATGAATCTCAACTAAAGCACTGCTACTTAAGATGTGGCCCAAGGATCAGTGTTAATCTGGAAAGTGTTTGTTGGTGGTTTGACAAGAGATATGCACAGAAATGGAGAGTAAGTGCTTTAAAATTTTAGAGCAGTTTAACATTGCTGCACCATTTCTGCAGTGATTATCACACTCATAATATTGAATATTGCAGACCAGTTCTGGGGTGGCCACAATTGTGTGTGACGAATCTCAGCCTGAATTGCATAGTAGTAATGAGCAGTAGAACACACTAAGTCATGTGACATTTTAAGGTTCATTTGCTAAATATAATCCAAAATTTATACATACACGAGAAAACAAAACCATTTATTATTTTACAATTGTTTGTTTTTTATAGTACCTAAGTTTAATCAAAACTGCCTTAAAAAATATATGGTTCAGCTGGGCCAGTGGCTCAGCCTATAATCCCGTGCCTTTGGGAGGCTGAGGTGAGTGGATTGCCAGAGCCCGCGGGTTTGAGACCCACCTGGACAACTTGGTGAGACCTCATCTCTACAATAAAT
>NW_007259743.1:50331-58782 GCF_000164805.1 Carlito syrichta
GACTCCAAAAAAAAAAAAAAAAAATATATATATATATATGTATATATATGGTTCAATGTTATAACTAAATTAGTAAAGTAAAATCTCAAATTTTTATATTTATTTATTTATTTAGAAAGCAGGATTTATTGAGAGGATGGGAAAGCTCCCACAGTTGGAGGGTACCCAAAGGAATTGCCCCAAATCTGATTTTTAATATAAAAACAGTATCATTTATTTACAGTGAAATGCAATGTACATTTTAATCAGATTTGTCAAACACATATACTCATGTAACCCACATCCTTATCAAGATCCCCAGAAAGTTCCCCTGTGTCCTTTCCCAGACAATATCCTGTCCTGGAACACACCAGTTTGCTTTTGTTTTCTTTCTTTTTTAAGCTGTAGAGTAGCTTTGACTGCTACTGAACTTCATGTAGATTGACTTCTACAGTATGGCTGCCTTGTGTCTAGATTCTTTCTTTAGATTCATCCATATTGTTGCATGTATAAGCAGTTCACTCTTTTTATTGCCGAGCAGTCTTTCATTGTGAGAATATACTGAAATTCTTTATCAGTTCTGTTGAAAAACATTTGTCCTGACTAAATACTTAGACCTCAAATTCCTGGGTCATGTAATTGGTGTGTTTTCCAAAGTGGTTATAACGTTTTATACTCAGAGGTTGAACTAGTTTGCACTCCCACCAACAGTGTAGAAGTGTTCCCTTTACTCTGCACCTGTGCCAACATCTGTTGTTTTTTTACTTATTAATGATAGCCACTTTTGCCAAGTTAGATGATATCTCATTGTAGTTTTGATTTGCATTTCTCCGATGATTAGTGACGGTGAGCATTTCATGTTTCTGTTGGCTGCTTGTATGTCATCTTTTGAGAAGTGTCTGTTCATTTTCCTTGCCCATTTTTTAAAGAGGTTGTTTGTTTATTTTCTTTTATTTCATTTGAGTTCCTTGTATATCTTGAATGTTAGGGCTTTGTCAGATGCATAATTTGCAAATATATTTTACCATACTGTGGGTTGTCTTTTTACTCTCTTGATGGTTTCTTTTGCTGTGCAAAACTTTTCAGTTTGACAAGGTGCCACTTATCTATCTTAGCTTTTACGGCATTTGCTTTTGGGGACTTGGCCAAGAGTTTGTTGCCTACTCTGATGTGCATAAGAGTGTTTCCTACATTTTCTTCTAGGATTCTTATAGCTTGGTTTTATTTTTAGGCCTTTGATCCATTTTTAGTTGATTTTTATATGTGGTGATAGTTAGGGGTCCAGTTTCATTTTTCTGCATGTGGTCAGCCAGTTTTCCCAGCACCATTTACTAAATAAGTTCTTCTTTCCCTAATGATTGTTATTGGTGGCTTTGTTGAAGATGAGTTGGTTGAGAATCCATGCTTTTGCTTCCAGAATCTAACTTGTTCCATTGGTCTATGTGTCTATTCTTGTACCAATACCAGGCCCAGGCTGTTTTAGTTGCTGTATCCTTGTAATAAAATTTAAAGTCTGGAAGTGTGATACTTTCTGCTTTTTTCCCTTTTGCTAAGGATTGTTTTGACTATTTGTGCTCTTTTTGTTTCCATATGAATTTCTGTATTGTAATTTCCAGGTCTGAAAAAATGATGTTAGTAATTTGATGGGTATTACACTGAATCTGTAGATTGTCTTGGGTAAGATGGACATCTCAACAATATTGATTTTTCCAATCCATAGGCAAGGAATGTTTTTCCATTTGTTTCTGTCATTGTAAAGGTCTTTCATTTCTCTGGTTAGGAAGATGCCAAGGTATTTCTTTTCTTATTCTTTTTTTTGGTGGCTATTGTGAATAGGATTGTGCTTTTCTTTGGTTCTCTGCTTGTTTGCTGTTGGTGTATAAAAATATGACTGTCTTTGCATATTTATTTTGTACCCTGAGAGTTTGCCAAAATCCTTTATCAGTGCAAGGAGGTTTTTGAGAGATTCTCTTGGGTTTTCAAAGTATAGGATCATATCCCCAGCAAAGAGGGATAACTTAACTTTCTCCTTTCCTATTCGGATATTCCTGATTTTCTTCTCTTGTCTGGTTGCTCTAGCTAGGACTTCCAACACTATGTTGAACAGGATGGGTGAGAGTGGGCAGCCTTATCCTGAACTGGTTTTTAGGGAAAATGCTTCCAACTACTGTCCATTTAGCAATATGTTGGCTGTGGGCTTATTGTAGATGGCTCTTACTATTTTGAGATATGTCTGTCTATGGCTAGGTGTTCCAGGGTTTTTATCAAGACGGGAAGCTGGATTTTGTTAAATGCCTTTTCTGCTTCTAATGATATGATCATGTGCTTGTTGTTTTTACTTCTGTTGATGTACGTAATTATGTTTATGGTCTTGCAGATGTTGAATCAACCCTTCATCCTGGAGATGAAGCCTACTTGGTCATGGTGAATAATTTTTTAGATGTGTTGTTGAATCCAATTTGTTAGACTCTTGTTAGTATTTTTGCATCAATGTTTATCAGGGATACTGGCCTGCAGTTCTCTTTCTTTGTTGGATCTTTACCCAGTTTTGTGTATCTGTGATATTAATTTCATAAAATAGTTTGGGGAGAGTTTCATCTTTCTCAATTTCCTAGAATACTTTAAATAAGATTGGTATCAGCTCCTCCTGTATGTTTTGCAGTATTTCACTGGGAAGCTGTCTGTGCCAGGATTTTTTAAATTTTTTTTGAGAACGTTTTCCTATGATATGACAGGGTCAATTTCCTGGGTTGTTATTGGTCTATTTAGGGTCTCAATTTCTTCTTGTTTCAACCTTGGGAGGTTGTGTGATGTCAGAAAGTGCTCCATTTCATTTCAGTTATTGACTTTGTTTCCATACAGGTATGCATAGTAATCTCTGATAGTCTTTTATATTTCTTTGGGATCAATTTTGATTTGATCTTTTGAATTTCTGATTGTGTTTATTTGGGCTTTTTCTCTCTCTTTCTTTTTCATTCTGGCTAGGGGTCCATCAATCTTTTTTATACTTTCAAAGAGCCAACGTTTTGTTTCACTGGTTTTTTCCTGTGATATTTTTATCTTCTATGTTCTTTATTTGGGCTTTTACTTTGGCGATCTGGATTATTCTGCTAAAGTTTGGGTTTTGGTGGTCTTGTCTTTCCAGCTCCCTTAGGCGATTTGTTAAACTGTTAATTTGTGATCTTTCTATTTTCTTGGTGTGTGTTCGTAGAGATATGTATTCCCCTCTTAATACTGCTTTCATGGCATCCCTGAAGTTTTGGTAAGATGTTTCTTCATTTTTATTTGTTTCCAGGAATCTTTTGATTTCTGTTTTGACCCAGGAGTTGTTCAGCACCATGCTGTTTAGGGTCTGTGTCTTTGTGAGCTTTGAAGGAATTTAGTTGGTGATGATATTTATTTTTGTTCTGCTGTGGTCTAGGAAGATGCATGGAAATACGTCAATCTTATGAAATTTGCTTATGCTTGATTTATGGATCAGGATGTGGTCAATCTTGGAGTACACTCAGTAGGGTAATGAGTAGAATGAATATTCTATAGTTGTTGGATGGAGTGTTCAGTATGTATTATTAAGTCCATTTGGTCAAGCTGAGGTTCTGGGTCTCTTTGTTGATTTTTTCCTTGATGATCTATCTAGGGCTATCAGTGGTATTTTTTGGTCCCCAGTTATGATAGTATTAGAGTCAGTATCTTTTTTTTAGTTTACTTAGTAGCTACTTTATAAAAGTTGGTGCTCCTGTGTTGGGTGCATATATGTTTAGGATGGATATTTCTTGTTGATGGAATAAACCTTTTATCATTATGTAGTGCACTTCTGTATCTTAAATTTTTCATAGCTTAAAAGTTGTTTTATCTGATATTAAGATTATGACTGCTGCCTTCTTTTGTGATTCATTCACCTGAAATTTTGTTTTCCATCCTTTAACTTTGAGTCTGTGGGCATCCTTTGTGGTGAGATATATTTCCTGGAGACAGAAAATTATTGGTTTTTTTAAAAATCCAGTTTACCATTCTATGTCTTTTCAGTGGTGCATTTAGTCCAGTCACGTCCAGGTTGATTATTGAAATGTGAGAGTTTGTCCCTGTCATAATACTCTTATAAAGCTGTTTTGTTTTCTTTTAACTTTTGCATTACTATATGTGTGTGTTTTCATTTTTGTGGGTATGCTATGTGTTCTGCTGCTTCTGTGTTTGTTTGTGATCTTGTGAAGTATATGATCTTTCTTTTGTTTCTTTTTTCTTCTATGCACAGCACCTTTTTAAGCATCTCCTGTAGAGCTGGTCTGTAATCATTATATTGTCTTAGGGATTGAATGTCTGGGAAGGACTTTAATTCTCCATTGCTGATGAAGCTTAGCTTGGCTGGGTAGGAAATTCTTGGTTGAAATTGATTATCTTTGAGAGCATCAAAGATTGGGGTCAAATTCCTTTTTCCCTGTAGTGTTTCTGCAGATAAGTCTGCAGCAATTCTAATTGGTCTCCCACTGTAAGTAGTCTGACATTTTTCCCTTGCTGCCTTTAGGATTTTTTCTTTCATACCTACTTTAGTAGGTAAATTTCTATGTTTCTAGGGACTGATCTTCTCATAAAATGTCCTTCAGGGGTTCTCTGAGTCTCTTGCACTTGTATAGTCATCTCTTTGGCCTGATGAGGGAAGTTTTCTTGAATAGCATCAGGAATGTTTGTTCCACATTGTTTTCCATTTCTCTTTCTACTGCAAGTATGCAGATTAGATGTAGATTTGGCTTCTTGATACAATGACACATCTCTTGGAGAGTTTCTTCTTCCTTTTTAAATTTTTTTTCTATATTTTTAATAGAACAGGTAAATTCCATATTTTGGTCTTCCAGCTCTGAAATTCTTTCTTCTGCTTGGTCAATTCTGCTTCCCATGCTTATCAATTTGTTATTTATTTCTTAGATGGAGTTCTTTATTTCTGTTATTTCTAAATACTCTTTCCTGAGTCTGTTCAACTCCATTGCAATTTCATTTAGTTTTAACCCTTGTATTTATTGATTTTTATGTATTCTGTCCATCAATTCTGTGTTCTCTGTAAGTACCTTCTGAGTACAGTCATTCTCAGAGATAGCCACTGTTTGTGCTCCAGTAGCTGTTCTTTTGTGCACAGTCTCTTTGTTGGAACTTTGGGGGTTACTAGTGATGTTTCAATGTTTTTTTCTCAGTTGTGGCAGTTCTCTTATCTTTCTCTTTAGTTCCATTGTTCAGTGGGGAATGGAAAAGCAATCACTTCTGATGCTTGCTCTACCTTCTATCCTTCCCTGACCTGGGCCTCTGGGTTTGCTCAATTATGAAATGGGGCTGAGGGTAGGGTGTTGTGCTCTCTCTTTACAATTTTGAGTACTTACTAAAGGGTAGGAGAGAGGCCTTAAGGATTCAGAACCTACTGATGGATCATAATGCTTGTTATTTGATGATTGGGCCAACTTAGACTTGCACTTCATCTTCTCACAATATGACCTTACACTGGGTATGCTTGTTTAACTCCTGAGTCCAAGACAGACTATAAGAGACACAAGACAGGGAAGGAGGAGAGAAAAAAGAGAAAAGAAAAAAAAGAGAAAAAAGAAAGAAAGAAAAGAGAGAGAGAGAGAGAGAGAGAAAGAGAGAGAGAGAAACAACAACAAAGTCAAAGACACAAAAATTCCGCTGGTAGAGATTTCTCAACTTTAGTATATCTCTTTGTGGGGGGGAGGGAGGAGCTCCTTCTTGTGGTGGATTCTGTGAATGCAGGTCTGTTACTGCAGGTTCCCTCTTTGCTGTTGAAACTTGAGATGTTAGAATCTTTACCCCCTGCTGCCTACAATTGATAGCTGGTGCATGCCCATGGGGAGGTGGAAGTGGCGACTTGACTCAGCATCTCCCAACTCTCTCTCTCTCCCTTCCTCTCCCAGCATGGTCACAGCTCCCACAGCATCCAGTTCATGGCAGGGGAATGGGTCCTCCAGCCTCCACCCTGCTTCCTAATCTCTTTCACTGTTGATAGGTGTAGGGGAGTGGGAAGCCAGCCATGCACTTACCAGGCTTCTTCTCTGGTCAGATCCACTGTATGCATCTATTGCTCAGCAGCTGGTTCTGGGCTGAGGAGTGGATCATCTGGGGTTCTGCATCCACGGTTACACGTCAAAGCTTGTGCTCTGGGGGCGATCCTCTCTGGGTTCATTGAGAATTGCCCCAAAGCAATGCAGAGATCTCCCCTTGGTCTTAATACACAGGTCTGAAGTTCCACGGAGGTCAACCTGGAACAGTTCTCTGCCCAGACTTTAGACTGACTGCTTATTTCCTCTACAGACTGCTGTTTCTGCTGCACACAAGTTCAGAAAAGACAGCTTCCTCCCCAGCAAATACCATAGTCTCTGGATCCTAGGTCCCAGTGGTGGGGTCTTGTAGAGCAAGAGGTGGCAGTGAGCCCAGGTGCTGCTCCCTATCGCTTCTTCTTCAGGAGAACCATCCTTGTTTTTGGAAAAATGGCACTCAGTTCTGCCCTGTGAAAAGCACCAATTTCCAAGCTATAGCAGCAGTGTTCAAAATGTGGGGAGAACCCCTGTCAGCACTCAATTTCCAACTCAGTCAGACACTCCTATCCATATACCCTCTTGCCCTCTCACACCTCCACTCACACAAACACTTGCACACTCACACTGGTTCCACCATCATCTTCCCATTTCTTGCCTTTTTCATTTCTAATTGTGTTTATTTGGATTTTTTCTCTCCTGCTTTTAGTTAATCTGTCCAGGGGACCATCAATCTTATTTATCTTTTCAAAGAACCAGCTTTTTGTCTTGTTGATTTTTTCTATGATATTTTTGTCTTATATATCCTGCAATTGTGATTTTAACTTGGTGATCTGGATTCCTCTGCTGAAGTTGGGATTTAGATGACTTTGCATTTCCAGCTCCTTTAGATGTGACATTAGGCTGTTTTCTTGTGACCTTTCTGGTTTCTTGATGTGTGTGTGCAGTGTTATAAATTTTTCTCTGTACGCTGCTTTCGTGGCATCCCAGAGGTTCTGATGAAATGTGTCTTTGTTTTCATTTGTTTCCAAAAATAATTTTATTTCTTTCTTGATTTCTGTGTTGATCCAGAAGTTGTTCAGAAGCATGTTGTTTAGTGTCCATGCCTTTGTGTGTTTTGGGGAATCTTATTGATGGCAATATTTATTTTTATTCCACTGTGATCTGAGAAAAGTTATTGCACAATTTTACATACTCAACAGCAGTATATCAGAGTTTCAGTTCTTTCTCATCCTAGAATTTCATTGTTGTTATAATTAGCATTTAGCTGATTTTTTCTCATTTGTGACAAGCCTCTTTTTCATCTCTATATTCCACTTTGGTTTTGTTGCTCTAAACAGTGTGCCTGATAATTGATAATATAGTAAAAGTTGATAATTGGGTAAAGGATAATGTTTTAAATTTGGGATTATTCTCTTTATTTCGTGAAAATCTGGAAACAGCCTGCCAAAGGCACGGGATTACAGGCTGAGCCACCGAGCCCACGGGTTTGAGACCCGCCTGGGCAACTTGGCGAGATCTCATCTCTACAATAAATCAAAAAATTAGCCGGGCGTGGTAGCCCACGCCTGTAGTTCCAGCTACTTGGAAGGCTGAGGCGGAAGAATTGCTGGAGCCCAGCAGGTTGAGGCTGCGGTGGCCGGGAGCGGCCACTGCACTCCAGTCTGGGCGACTGAGTGAGACTCCAACTCAAAAAAAAAAAAAAAAAAGAAAATCTGGAAACTGACCAACCATTATTGTGTGCAAACTTATTCCGGTTATTGAAGAAAAAATTTCCATAGAGAATGTATGAACTAGTGTAAACTAGTACAACCTCTGTGGAAATGAGTGTGGTGATTCTTAAAAGTTTTTAAAATTGACCTTCCATATGACCCTGCAGTCCCCCTACTGGGAATATACCCAGAAGAACTCAGGTCACTCTATAAAAAAGATACCTGCGCACATATGTTTATCACAGCATTGTTCAAAATAGAAAGAACATGGAACCAACTGTGCTGCCCATCAAAAGAGGACTGGAAAAAAAATGTGGTACATATACACAATGGAATATTACAAAGCCATAAAGAAGAACAAGATCATGAACTTTGCAGCAACCTGGATGGAATTAGAGTTTATAATTCTGAGCAATCTCTCACAGAAACAAAGAGCTGAGTATCACATGTTCTCACTCATAAGTGGACCATGAGCAACCACCGTATTACTATAAGAAAAGGATTGACAGTAGCAGGAAACTGCAGGTGTGGGGAGGGTGGGGGAGTGGGAAGGTGGGATTGACAGTCGTCTATATCTGCCTGGGGAAGGGGGGGCACACCTCATCAGCAAGGGTACCTGCACAATGAATATTTGTAGACCTAGCCCTGAATTGTACCCCACAATTTTATTTTATTATTTTATTTTATTTTATTTTATTTTTGAGTTGGAGTCTCACTCTGTCGCCCAG
>NW_007259743.1:58982-135066 GCF_000164805.1 Carlito syrichta
GCTCCGGTGATCCTTCCGCCTCAGCCTTCCAAGTACCCGGAATTACAGGCATGCACTACCACGCCCGGCTGATTTTTTGATTTATTGTGGAGATGAGGTTTTGTTGCCCAGGCGGGTCTTGAACCCGCAGGCTTAGGCAATCCACTCACTTCAGCCTCCAAAAGGCACGGGATTACAGGCTGAGCCACCGAGCCTGGCTCGTACCCCACAATTTAAAAATAAAAGTTAAAAGAGAAAAAAAAATGAGAGAATGTATGAACTATGGAACAAACTCTTAGTCTTTTAATGACAAAATAAACCAGTTAGACTCTGACTTTCTAAAGATGTAAATTGGACATTTAGGCTTAGTTGTCTAATATTTTTGGTATTTTTACTTATCTTAATATGTTCATGCAAAGAATGAATGCAAAATATTTTTAAAGTTTCAGTTAAGGACAAAGAGTTAAAAACAAAAGCTAAAAGTCTGAAAGAAAAGAGTTCCAAAAGATTGTGGTTATGATGTGCTCCATAATCAAACATTCATCATTCAATCCACTGAAAATATTGATATTGCTCATCTGTGAAAGGGCATCACTTACAAATTTGACAGGATGTTTGAAGTTTTGTTTGCTTTCAAAAGAAAAGCCACGCATTGGATGTTCAGGAACCTGGAATTATTAGTTTTTTAAATCAGAAGATTATTTAGATTCAACTCATATCTTACAGGACAAATTCTTGGACAAAACCCTACTGATGTGAGAACGGAGTTTAATTGTGAAGATACAGCATTGAATTTTAGATACAAGGAGCAGATTATATTTTCATTGTTGAATTCTAAATTTGTTGTATTACATTCAGAGAGACATGTCTTTTTTAGAATTTGTTGTCTCTTCATTTGTGACCTAGGATGCATTTTATTTTTGAAAATAGTCCATGCATCACTGAAGGAAGATGAAACTTCTGTTAGTTGTCGTCAAGGTTCTACACATGTGTGAAATCATCTTTGTCTTAGTGTTGTTTACATTTTTTATATTCTTGTTAATGATTTTCTGTTTCATATTCCAAAAAGGGTGAATTAAATGGCTTTTTTTGGTGGAATAATTTCTTCTTATATTGCTGCCAGTTAAAAAAATTCTAGATTATATTGTTGTATGTTTGCAACTTTATAACTGTTGTTTCCTCTTAATAAATTATTTCTTTTCTCATTATTCCTGTCTTTTTTATTCCTATAAGTGTTTTAGCCTGAAGTGTTTCCACCCTAAGCTTTTTGTGTGTGTGCTCTCAATATTGCTATATTGACTTTTCTACACATATCATTTCTTTATTTTTAAAGTTTTTGTGTAATGCTGTTTTTATATGTCTTTTTTCTTACTTACACTGTTTCTTTTTTAGTTCAACTGTTTGTATCTTTTTATTTTAAACATTTAATTTTAAGTTAGATTTATAGAAATGTGGCAAAGATAGTATAGATATTCCCATATATCTTTCACCCAGCACGCCTATTGTTTTTATCTTATATAACCGTAGTATATTTGGTAATGCTTAGAAACAAACACTCATATATTGTTATTAACTAAACTATAAAATTTCCACAAATGTCCTTTTTCTATTCCAGGATTAAATTCAGTATACCATATTTAATTTAAACATCATGTCTTTTTAGCCTTTTTGATCTGTGAAAGTTCCTCAGTCTTTTTTGTTTTTCACGACCTTGAAGGTTTTGAAGAGAGTTGGACAAGGTTTTGTGAAATGCCTCTTAATTCGAATCTCTCTGATGTTCTCACATGACTCCACTGGGGATGTGAGTTTGGGGGGAAGCATATCACAGAGGTGAAGTGCCCATCTCACTGTAGTCATCCCTGGGTATTTGTGGGGCATTGATTCCAAGATGCTTAAGCTCCTTATGTAAAATAGAATAGTACTGGCATACAAGGGAGGGACTCAAAAAACTCCAGAATTTATCTATAAAAAATTATCTATTTATTCTGACATGTTTAAACTTCTGTCGCCTTCAAAGTACTCTATGTTTGATGAAATAAACCTATTGAGATGTTTTTCCACTGCTCAAAGCAGTTTTTAAACATTTTATTTTAAAGATGTAGGGTACAATTCAGGGTTAGGTATAGAAACATTGATTATGCAGGTACCCTTGTTGATGAGGTGTGCCCCTCCTCCCCCTGGCAGTTTCCCTCAACTACCAATCCCATGCCCCACTCCCCTGGCAGTTTCCCACTACTGCCAATCCCTTTCTTATAGTATTATGATAATTGTTTAAGGTCCACTTATGAGCGAGAACATATGGTACTCTGTTCTTTGTTTCTGTGATAGATCACTGAGTATCATGGACTCTAAATTCATCCAACTTGCTGCGAAGTCCATATGTTTGTCTTTCTTTTTGGCTGTATAATATTCCATTGTGTAGTGTACCACATTTAAAAAATCTAGTCCACTTTTGATGGGCAACATGGCTGGTTCTATGTTTTTGCTATTGTGAATAGGGTTGCAACAAACATATGTGTGCAGGTATCTTTTTTGTAAAATGATCTGAGTTCCTCCGGGTATATTCCCAACAGGAATGTCAATTTTGGAAGGTCAATTTCTAGTTCTTTCAGAAATTATCACACTGTCTTCCAAAGAGATTGCACTAGTTTGCATTCCCACCAGCAGTGTAGAAACATTCCTTTTTCTCCGCATCCTCACCAGCATCTGTTGTTGTTTGTTTTATAATGATGGCCATTCTTACTGGGGTTAGGTGGTATCTCAATGTGGTTTTCACTTGCATTTCTCTGATAATTAGTGAGGCTGAGCACTTTTTCATGAGTATGTTGGCTGCCCATATATCTTCTTTTGAGAAGTGTCTATTTGTGTCTTTTACCCACTTTTTAATGAAGCTGTTTGTTTTTTTGCTTTTGGCACGTTTGAGTTCCTTGTAGATCCTAGATGTTAGGCCTTTGTCATATGTACAGATGGCAAATATTTCTTTCCCATTCTGTGGGCTGTCTCCCTGCTCTCTTGAGAGTTTCTTTTTCTTTGCAGAAGCTCATCAGTTTGAGGAGATGCCACTTTTCTATCTTATTTCTTATGGTATGGGCACTTAGGGTTCTGATCAGGTCAAAGCAGTTTTTGAACTTGTCAATGTTGATGACTTTTAGTGATTCTGCTTTTTTTTGGTCATTGTTGTTTGTTTTAAAATTTTATATTTTTCTCATCAGCAAACATTTCCCTTTGAGGATTTATTTTCATCTGGAGAAACAAACAAACAAAAAAGTCGCTGGAGTGAAATCAGGTGAATAGGGAGGTGGGGCATGGGAACCATGCTGTTTTTAGTCAAAAACTGCTAAACACTCAGCGTGGTGTGGGTGAGTGCATCGTTGTGATGGAAGAACCAGTCACCTGTTTGCCACAACTCTGGACATTTCTTCCACAAATCATGGTGCAACATCCTCAGAACTTCCAGGTAAAAACCAATGGATTCCTACAACACTTAACTAGAGCGGAAAACCTGTACTACACCCTCCAAAAAGATATTTCTGGTTTTTGAGGAGTTCCCCCCTCATATAACTCTATGCACTTCTTCCTGTATATGTTAAGCCATTTCTAGATGTAAATGATTTCTAGATGTCAATAGTCATTATATTTTGCTATATTATGTTTATTGTTGTAGTTAAACATTTTTTTCCTAATGTTTTTGATCCATGCTTTGTAGAATTTTCAGATGTGGAACCCATGATATCGAGGGCCAACTGTACATCATATAAAGTGTATTAGTTTTGTATTGCTGCTAAAGCAAGTTTTCAAAAAATTGGTAGCTTTAATTTTTTTCTCTCAATATTCTGGAGACCAGGAGCTTGAAGTCAGGTTCACTGGGCTGAAACTAAGTTGTCCACAAGGCCACACACTCACAGTCTCTAGAAGGGGAATTTGTTTCCTTGCCCTTTCCAGCTTTTAGGATAGCATTTCTACATTCCTTGACTCGTGGCATCTTCTTTCATCTCCAAGCTAGCAGCATTGTATTTTACTTTAGTTGATACACTGCTTTATTCCTAGGTAGTCAATTCTCCCTCTCATAAGACTACTTGGGTTTATTAAGGGCCCAACAGGATAATCCAAGATAATCTCCCAATCTGAAAATTCTTAATTTAATCACATTTTCAACGTCTGCTAAAAGGTTCCAGGGATTAGGACCTGGCTATCTTTGTGAATCAATATTCAAGCTACCACATTAGGGATACATTTTGCCTACATAGATGTTGATACACCTCTAAAAATAATGTATAGCCGAAATGCTATTTGTCTCATAAGAGCTGTCTTTAATCCATTAATATTCTTGTAATTTCTGATTTTTTTTTTGAGTTGGAGTCTCACTCTGTTGCCCAGACTGGAGTGCAGTGGCCGCTCCTGGCCACCGCAGCCTCGATCTGCTGGGCTCCAGTGATTCTTCTGCCTCAGCCTTCTAAGTAGCCAGAATTACGGGTGCGCGCTACCATGCCCGGCTACTTTTTGATTTATTGTAGAGATGAGGTCTCGCCAAGTGGCCCAGACGGGTCTCGAACCCGCGGGCTCAGGTAATCCACTCACCTCAGCTTCCCAAGGCGCGGGATTACAGGCTGAGCCACTGAGCCCAGCTAATTTCTGATATTTTGAGATTCATTTCCAAAAACTCATTTTATGTTTTCTATCTGTCACGATTTTTAATTTACTTATTTTTTCTACTTTCCATTATTTGAGCTATTATTATGAAATTTGTAGGTTGCTAGAAAGTTTAGGTGATCAATAAGCAATATGCTTTTCTTTCTTTTCTGAATTTACAACCTACTGACAAACGTCACAGAGGTCAGAAAAATGGAGATCAAAATCAGTCTTCTTATCAATAAAGCTAGTTGCTGATGAATAAAGTAGTAAGTACAAAGTATTTATGTAATTACTTATTACCAATAAAGTCAATTTACAAACTCATCTTGGATCTGTAAGCAGATGCGCTCGGCAACATTTTCTTCTCCGAACTGAGTCATTCCTCCTGTAGAAGATAGTGTTGGTACTCCACCCACATCTTCTCAGCACTCGTTGTTCCCGTGCTTGCTCATCTCTATTGATGGAAATATCTGCACTTTTGGTCTGAGGGCTTGTTTTGGCTGTAAAAGCAGTCTCAGTCCATAGGTAAACCAAACTAGAATTGCTGAGGAGTTATTTGTCCTGATGCCACCATCAGTAAAGGGCAGTAGAGAGTTGAAAGATACATATCGTAAATTTCTAAGCCCTCAAATGTTTTATTCTGAAACCTGTTTTATACAGTCTCCCATGGGCCCCAGTAAAATCAGGCCCCTGTTTACCACAGCTGTAATCTACTGAATTGATTTTTTTCTCTTCCCTGTCTCAGTGTTCCACTATCCTTCCAGTTATTTGTGCTGCCACTGTTAAAAGAAACCACTTGAACTGAAATCCTTAGTGCTGAGATTATTTAGGGATGAATCCAATCTAATGCACATCCCCAGGTTATAGATCTTCCCTTTGCAGAAGCTAATTGCTGTCTATTATTCCTTCCATGTTAAGAGAGCATGACAGAAGGTACCCTTGCTGCAGACAGAAAGAGTGAAAAGAAAGAGAAGCATATCAACCAAGAATACTTCATACTCTCTTCCCTACTTCCCAATCAGATAAAATTTGTCTTTCTTCATCCTTGCTGAAATATTTTCTTCTTACTTTACTACCTGTGAATATTAAGTTAATGTTCCATATTTGCCTATCTGAAGATGGCTTCATTTTGTCATCACACTGAAATCATAATTTATCTGGGTATAAAAATTTGGACTGATAATTGATTTCTCTCGGCCCTTTGAAAATTATTAATTCATTGTCTGCTTATTTCTAGGGTTTTGATGAAAAGTGTGCTGTCTGATTATTATTATTTTGTATGATTCTCTTGCTGGCATCTAAGTTTTTCCTTCTCCTCTATTTTCTAGTTTTGCAACAATATGATCAAATACAGATCAAATATATTCCTCTCAGGAATTGATATGGTTCTTCAAGAGGAGGACTTGCACATTTATTTGATTTCAAGTTCTTAGTAATTTTCAATTTGGATATTTATTTTATCCTGTTCTTTCTTTTCTTCCCTTCTGAAATTCCTAGTAGGTCTGTGTCAGAATTTCTCAATCTATCTTGCTTGTCTCTTAAATTGTCTCTTATGTTTTTCAACTCTTTCTCACTAGACTATATTTTGAAAAAGTTTTTAAATCCAAAATCCACACCGTAATTCTGAGTTCAATTTTGTCTAGATTAATATATATTCTATTCATTGAAGAATTTTCAAAAAAATTTGATAATATATATTTCACTTTGTTTTCTGTTTACCTAGGGATGTTACTATCAAGGGCTCAACAATTGGTTGTATTTCCAGAGCTAGGTAGGTCATAGGCTCATCTCTCACTTATTGTAATTTTCTGTACATTCTGAATTACTTGTATTTGTATATATACTTCTGAGTCCAGATATGTATTTTTAAATACATGGCATATAATTTCTATGTATTCAGAGTAGTAGATTTTTTTCTTGCTTTCTTTTCAGATGCTTAATGGGTAACTTACTGATGGAGTTTATTTGGGAACTTATAGAAAATACTGAAATATCACATTATATATTAAATTTCATAGATTTCTAATGTTCTAGTCTCCCTATCAATAAGGTTTAGCCTAATCAATAAGTTCAGAAATGTTGGCCTGTACAGCAATGCTGACACACTCATGATTGAATTTGAATTTGGAATAAACTCTACTTGATGGAGTTCTCAAAAACTTATGGAAATTGATTATGTACCATAAAAACAAGTAAATACTCTCATGATATAACTGGAATATTCTTTAGAAAAAGTGAAACATATCTTTTTTGCACTGTCCTCCCTCTGCTGTTCACCCTCCAACCACTTTCTCAACAAATAGTACTGTCTTGAGAAAGTCACTAATAAAATGTGCATACACTTCTGCAAAGCAAATATGACTATATTCCATTAAAACATTAGAGAGGACTAAAGAGGTGAATAAAAGATGATGTATGCATGTGTTTTGAAGCCAGGTGTCATGAGAATATAAATAATCTCATTATTATTTGAGAGGGTTTTTTTGGGTAGTTTTGTTCGCTCATAATAAAACTATCAAAGTCTTCTATTCTCAACTCATTTCCTGGACATCCCAAACAGAGAAGACTGAGAGGATCCTGTGCCTGAGGTCACAATGTTAAACATGTCTTAACTGATTGGATTAAATAAAGGCGGACAGAGAGAATCTGTCCTTATTGTAGTTTCTTTATAAGGTCATTGGCCCCATGGAAATGTCCCTAGGTGGAGGTAGCATATGAGTGCAGGTTCAGGAAAAAAAAAAGTTCAAGAACCCAAATAATTAGTGAAAAAAGTTGAGGCAATTCTGGAGTGGGAAAGCGTCAGAGAAATGAAATGGTTTGTTTCTCTCTATTGCTTTTGCTAAAGGTATAGTAAAAATACTTTATATTTATTTCTTTATAGTAGGCCAAGCACTGTACTAAGTAAATAAAATATACTATTTTATTAAACATCACTTTACTTCTATGAAGTAGGTGCTATTACTATGCACATTTTGTAGTCAGAGTAACTGAGGCACAGACAGATTCACTCAATTTGAAAACATATTGTCTCATATTGGAGACTTTGGTCTTAATCATTGCATTAACACAATTTAAAAGGACTTCTTCAGAGTGGAAAATGCATGGTACAATTTTCCTATGATCGTAAGACTGTCATCTTTCTTTTAGATATTTGCTTTTCTAGTGAAAATCCTTAGAGAAAAAGCAGTCTTGTTCTTGTAATATAACTTTTCAAGGAGTGACAATTTCATTTGGGAGGTCCCTGCGAAGGATAAAAACTCCCAATACCATCTAGATAGAGAGCACCCAACACTATACCTGGCACATAGTGAATGACTTCAATGGATCACAGTGCCCATCCCTTCTGGTTACTTTTCCTCACTCTCAGCTCAAGAGAAGTAGAAGAGAGGAGCCATTTTCCTTGACTCCCTCTTCACCAGTTGAGGTTTTCCTATAAGGGTGGGGAACTCTGTTCTTTACTGACTGACTTGACTCAAACTGATCATTTTTCATTTCCTAAATTCCATGGTTGTCTGGAAGCCTGCAGGGTGCTGGGTGATCTACATCCTGATATGTAAGTGCTGGGTTTAGTAGTAAAAGAGTGCATGGTTTATGCTTCAATGAAATAAGGGAAGAGAAAATAATGTGGGATGATCTGAGAGTTTTCTTTTCTCTGGATTCCTAGAATGAACAGCTCCTGAAACCTGTGATCAGCCACTAGGCATCCAGTTTGCTGCTGACCCATTTATTCAGTCTCAGTTCTACTTTATCATTCATTCATTCACTCGCTCATGTAATCATCCAGTCACACATTTACTTATTCATTTATTTATTTAATCATTCTTTTCATTGAATAAACATTTAATGACATCTGTATTATAAGAGACCAAGCCTCTATTGTGCTAAGCACTTTACATATGTTAATTCAGTTAAACCTCAATGCACACTGGTGAAACAAGTTAGCATCACTGACTCACAACACACCATATATTTGAGCATATTTTAATAGAGAAGATAGTAGCGAGCAAATAAACAAACAAAAAGACCAAGTCTGGTACACGAAGAGAAGGTTGATATTATAGGAGCTGATGCCAGGGCTTGCGTGCATACAATTCCCATTATATGCCAGTTCTAGAAATCATTTTCTTGTCTTATAAATCTTGGCTGTGTCTGATTGGAGGCCTCTTAGTGATCTATATTATTTCATTCCTCTGTAGCCCACCTGAAAGGATGTCCCTTCACTGTTGATCTTGAGTTCAATGTCTTATTAGAAGTCAAGTCACAGTCAGTAGTTTGGGAAAGAACATGAACTCATTTTTCTTCCTCCCAATGCTTCCATTTACAGAAATAATCTTGATATAAACTTCCAGGTTTATAAATTCATTGGTAATTTGTATTAGAAAGTTACAGAAGTTTATTTGACAGGAGATACTGCTGTTCAACACAGATGTTAGACATGGTTAAATTGCTCTCTGATCTCTGAAATTCAGGAACTATAAATTTTAAATTATACGGTATCCTCATTTTGTCTAAACTCATCATTGGAACTCTTGCTATTTTAAAGCTCAGAATATAGATAGATGTGGATAATGAGGGACAATACTATGGATTTCTAGATTTTACCACAGATACACTAAATTAGATTATCTTGAACTAGATCCCAGGATTCTGCATTTTGATAATTTCTGTGTGATTCTTAGGAGCACTACTGTCTAAGGATTATGATTCTATGCTGTGTACAAGAATCATGACAATATTTTGAATTCTGGGAATTGAAACTCTCTCTATGGTGTCTCACACCTATGAGATTTACCTGCAAAGCACCTTTCACCAATAGTGTGGTGCAGTGAGAGATCCTATAGTATCTAGGATTATAATCTTGAGCGTAAAATAGAAGTGGTATCCTATTTCTGGTAAAAGACACCCAAAATTTCCTCTAACCTAGTCATATTTCCAAAACACGAGTAGAAAAGGTTTAATGTATGAAGATGCTGCTCAGAGATATTAAAGACAGGAAATAATAAAAATTAAAAATATTCTTAGACACAAGTGATACAATGAATGTTTACAGTGTTTGCAAGCAATTTATAATAACAGGCTAAGCCCAATGAAGATTTCGCATTTCCAACAACCTTCTTGAATGCACATTTGACTTCTTCGTTCCTCAAGCTGTAGACCAGATGGTTCAGAATGGGGATGCCCATGGTGTAGCACACAGATGTGATTTTGTCTGTGTCCCTGGAGTGACTGGAGCTGGGCTGTAAGTACATGAAGATGACTGTTCCACAGAAGACAGAAAGAGTGATGAGGTGGGATGCACAGGTGGAGAAGGCCTTCTTCTGTCCTTCAGCTGAATGCATCCTCAGAATACCAATAAAAATAAAAAGATAAGAGTTCACGATGATTAAGAGGGTGAAAAAGACATTAATTGCTGCCAATATAAAAAGCACAATCTCATTTGTGTAAGTATTAGAGCAAGAAAGAGCCAGGAGCGGAAGAATGTCACAGACAAAATTATTAACCACATTGAAATGACAGAAGGAGATGGAAAGTGAAAGCAACATGGATAGACGATTGAAAGAGTCCTCAGAGGTAGGAGCCAGTGGCCAGTAGGACACACGTAGTACTTGTCATGGTTGTGGTGGAACGCAGGGGTTTACACACTGCTGCGTAACAGTCAAAAGCCATTGAGGCCTGGAGCAAACTCTCAATAGTGGCAAAGGCTGCAAAGAACATCTGGGCAGCACATGCATTGTAGGATGTGGTCATATTTCTTGTGAGAAACCCCACCATTACTTTGGGAATGACAGCTGAGGTATAAACACAGTCCACCAAGGAAACGTTACTGAGGAAGAAGTACATGGAAGTGTGGAGCCGGGAGTCCAACAGAATCAAGGTTTTCAACCAGAGTGATAAAGTAAATGAGAGTAAAAAATTATAGATAAAGTGACCTGAAGCTCTAGGGCATCTGTTAAGACCACAAAAATGAATTCCATCACCTCCGAAATATTCTCCATCAAAATCATTTGGAAATTATCATGAGATGCACCTACGACAAGATGGGCAAACACAAAGTTAGGCTAACTGAACACTGCTGTGGGAACTAAAGTGTGGCCAGAGTCTCTTCCTCACATGTCAGCTTCCTGTCCGGTGCAGGAGTTTGTTTGCAAAAAGCTGGATCAAATGCTGAGTTGGTGTGGGTTGAGTGAACTCATTCATCTGGAAGTGGTATGAGCACTGGAATGTCTCTGCGAACACAGGCCAATATAAGTAGCTTGCATTATGACTCTGAGATACATTTCAACTTGCCTGGTCTATGGTATACTCCATGACACTAAAGCACACAGACTTTTTCACTCCTTGCCATATCTTGCAAGTGCCCTAGTCTGTACTTTGTAAGACACATACTATTCTTATCTGGACTCTGCTTTTCTAGGTAGACAGTTTCATGCTTTAACTATTTAGTCCCCGACACACGTGCATTTCCCATTTTTGATAGACCCCCCACCAACTTGCTCTTAGTAGCTGAAGATACACAATATTTTGGGGCCCTGATATAGGACATTTACATGTTTCTCTCTAATTTATCAGGGCCCTTAATTGGGTACTTCTCTTTAAACATTGGCCTCTAAAATTCTTACAGATGTCTTGGTGTCTTTCAAAACTCAAAACCCAAAAGAGCAGTTTTCAAATGGTTGAAGTAGAGCATTAACTGCTTTCTGTTTATGTCATGGTCTTTATTTTTCTCGTAGGCTGGTTTCCATGTCCCACCATCACTCATGGCTTTGCTTTATTGTAGGGAGGGAGAATAGGAGAAAATGGAAAATTTACTTTTGGTTTCCCCTAAGCCTCTGTGCCCTCAATCAAGCTGCAGATCTCTTGGCATATTTCATAGTATATCAAGTGTGCTTATCTCCGGTGGTGACTCAGGTGACTGCTTATTGTGATGTTGTGGTTATAGCATGTGAGGCTCTCTTAACCCAAGAGAAACCTGACTATGGAGTCTTGAGTAACATTCATTTCTCCTGAATTAATTATCCTTCATATCGAAGGCAGGAGACCATACAGTCCTTGTCTGTAAGGATAACCATCACGAAATCTATTCTTTACTTCCCTCACGGGCTACCCTGCTCTTATGTGGCAATGACAATGAAAGCTCTTTGAAAATCATAAAAGATATGAATACTTTAAAATCAGGCAATCTAAGCCATGACTTTTGCATGGCCCATCTCATCTCTTGGTTACTGTAGGATGTATTTCCAACAGTATTGACTGTCCAAACTCTGATGTTCCTAAGTAAATTGCCAAACATTTGAGATACCCAAACAGATGTTGAAGGTATTACAACCCCTGAAGTCCAGAAAGGAAGGTATATTCTTTGCATGGCTACTCCTAAACACATTTTAAATAATTTTTTAAAAGTGTAATTTTTCTTTTGAGTATAACCATTATCCCAATCATTTGACGGGACATCTGATGGTAATGAGCAGGGAAATCTGGGTGCTGTAGAGCAGCTTTTTAGAGTGCAAACAACAGTGGACAAGAGGTCAGAAGATAACTAGTTAACAGGTGTCGGTGGGACGGCTCTTCAGCCACTCAGGGCTTTCCTTTCTTTTTTCTTTTGTATTTGTTTGTAAAATAAAAATGATTGGACTGCTTAGCACGCCTTGCAATTCTAAGTGGCTATGACTGTGTTTTCTTGATACTTGCTTCTGTTCTAGGAACAGACAAATTAGGGTACAAAGAAAGCGGTATAGAAAACCTTCATCACATCCAGACCACTGACTTGAAGGCCACACCACATACGGTAAAGCATCATGCTGGAGAAATTCCTTCCCTACCTGTGGAGCTCTATGTTGTGGAACAGAATCTAGGCTTGTGCTCTTGAAATATCAAGGCAGAGACAGCAACAAGTCTCTCAAGGGAAACCTTTAGAATTGTGTGACTGAATATCCCAGGGGGATCCTGATCACAGGTTGGCCCTCCCAGTCTGACCTTGACTAGAGATATCAGGATATTTTGCATTTGGACTGAGAATGGTTAGGAAGACATGGAGTAATGGAAGATTGGGGGAAAGAGCCTTTAGTCATCAAATCAGCAGTGCCACAGCCATGTTAGGCAACAAAAATAAAAGCTTCACCAAAATCTCTGACTCAGGCAATGTCAGGACCTCATGCAAGCTTTTTCATAAGTACCTTTTCCTCAAAGGTCTACATATCTCCCCAGAAATTTGTTTGCTTTTTCTAATTTTTTCAACAAAATACCCATTTGTCTTACCGCTACAGAGCTGGACTGGGGATCTTTTTTCTTATTTAGAGAACTAATATTATTTAATCCGTTATTTCCTCTGTATGGTTGGCTATGATCCCAAATGCCAAGGAAGAATTATCTCTTATCAATGCAATCAAGTGCTGTGTGGTTATGTGGCTTAGCTTCACTCCTAGTCTTGTCACCTTTTGCAGTGTTACCTTAGTTAATGTATTTAATATCTTCAAATTTCATTTTATCATCTATAAAAAGAAGATACTAATAACTGTATATCTCTCATAGGAGAATCATAAAGATAAAATGAGTTGACATGTATACAAAGAACACCATGATGTCTAGCATATAGCAAGAGATCAATAAATTTAAGTACTACCTTTTTAACATAAATAAAAATTGATATATCATGTGGAATAAAACCAGTGGTGTTCAAACATTATATCTGCTTCCCTTATTTCCCTGTCTCCCCCCAAAACACAGCTAGGTAGAGCCACCAACTAGCTTTATAGAATGGACTGGAGAAGAAGCAATATGTATCATTTTGGAGTTGAAGTATAGAAAGGCCTATTTACAACTATTCATTTGCCTCCCCTCCTGCTGTTGTCACTAAGGAGGTTGCATTTTCCCAAGGGCAGAGCTACAGATGGCAAAACCTCGATCGGCCTGGGTATTTGAGTTAACCTGTAGAGAAAGGCTTCTTTTTTCTTAGACAACTTATGATGCACGTATATCAGCAGAAATAAGAAATAAATTTTTGTTGTCTTAAATCATTGGAATTTTGGATTGATTTATTATGGCAGTGTAACCTAGTCTACCTATCATGACTAATACAATGTATAATAAACTGTGTATGTTTTACGGAGTATGCGTTTTTTTTAACATATGACATATCTTTGGGTATCACTCTCCTCTTATTTCTTCTTTTTTATATAACAGCCTTGTTGTGATATAATTAATAGATCTTTAAATTTTCCCACTCAAAATGTAAAATTCCATGAATTTTAATATATTTAGAACTGTGCATTTATCATCACAATTAATTTAAGTACATTTTCAACACCTGGAAAAAAAAAACCTAGTACTGATTAGCAGTCACTTACATTTGCTTCCCCACATCCTGGTTCTAGGAAACCACTATCTACTTTTTGTCTCTATATGTTTGTTAGTATGTATATTTCATATAAATAGAATAACACAATATGTGGTCATTAGTGACTGTATTCTTAAACTTAGAGTAATGTTTGCAAAGTTCTTCCATGTTGTAACATATATCAGTACTCCATTCCTTTATATGACTGGATAATATTCCATTGTGTGGATAAACCACAATTTACTAATGCATTTATCAGTTGATAAATACTTGAGTTCTTTTCACCTTTTGGCAATTTTGAATAATGCTACCACGAATATTTACATACAAATTTTATCTGAACATATGTTTTCAATTCTTCCAAGTATATGTCTAGAAGCAAAATTATTGGGCTATACAGTAACATTTTGAGGACCACCAAACCACAGCTAGTGTACCATTTTAAATTCCCCCCAGCAATGTATTAGGATTTCTGTTTTTCCACACTGTCTCCAAAATGTACTACTTTCATATCTTAAATCACTACCATTCAAATAGGTGTAAAGTGGTATTATAGATTTGGTCTGCATTTCTCCACTGACTAAGGATGCTAAGTGTCTCTGTGCTTATTGGCCATTAGTGTGTCTTCTTTGAAGCAAAGAATATTCAAATATATTGCCTATTTTAAAATTTGGCAATTAGTTTTTCTAGTATGAAGTTGTAAGAGTTCTTTTAAAAAATTTTTTAGTATGCATTATGGGGTATGAGTGTAATTTTGTTACATGGATAGATTGAGCAATGATAAATCAGGGCTTTTAGAGTATTCATTACCTGAATAATGTAATAATGAATTCACTAATTAATTTCTCACCATTCACTTCCCAACACCCTCATCCTTCTGAGTCTCTATTATCTACCATTCCACACTCTATGCCCATGTATGCACATTATTTAGCTCCCACTTATAAATGAGAACATGTGGTATTTGTTTTCTGTGTCTAAGTTGTTTCACTTAAGGTAATAGCCTTCAGATATTTCATTGATTAATTAAACTGGTTTTTTTGAAGCACACAAATATTATTGCAAAACTGTTTTTTGTTCCTTTTAATTTTATCAATGTTTGCTTCATGTGTTTTGAGCCTCTGATGCTTGATGCACATATGTTTATAATTATCTTCTTGATAAATGAACTCTTTTCAACATATAAAATTGTTTTTGTACCTATAACAGGGTTGAAACAATTATTTATTTTTAATTAACAAAAAATTATGTATATTTATGGTGCACCGATGTGATATTTTGATATATTTATATATTTTGCAATGACTACATAAAGCTAATTAATATATGAATTACCTCATTTTTTTTGATGGTGAGAACACTTAAAATCCTCTCTCTTAGCAATTTTTACAAATATAATACACAAAACCCAATATATTAGTATTAAATATAGTCGTCTGGTTGCACAAATTTTGAGTCGAGTTAATTAATTTTCTATGTATTAAATTATGTATCTGTGTAATTGGAAAAATAATACTTTCTCCCTTTATAATAGATGGATGAAATCAATAGATCTTATAGACTATTTAATGTATTGTCTGTTTCATACTAAGGATGCAATGTTTACTACTACTATGACTAATACAACTACTGCTACAAATACTTCAGCTATTATCATAAGAGAGAGAGATATAGTATTAATAAAGAAGTGATGTAATAAATGAAGTGGCATAAATATGAAAATATAATCATAGTGTAATTAATAAAAGGCAATTAAAAAAATTAAGAACTGAACATAGAAATGAGAGACTAGAGAGAATCGAACCTTAAGAGAAAAATTAAAATATCTCGGGTTATAGATAAAATATAACCACTTAGGAAAAGACTCCCAGAGACCATTTATGCCAATTGTATAATGAAGATATATTTACAGATAAGTGTAAATATATTCAAACTTAGATGGATGCGGCCTTGAAGCCATTACTACCATTCCTTACATCCTAGTTTCATGTTCTGCAAAACCCTAGCTTATATAATGAACTTATTTCACAAAGATTTAAAAATTTAATTTAATGCAATGGTAAAACCCTGCTAAGACAATGCCTGACACGAGAAATGAATTCAGTGTTAGTTCTCTCTCAATGCCATTATTGAAGGAATGAATTTATTAATGCGGGAGTGGGTTTGTTCCCTCTTGCTCTCTCTCATTCTCTCTTTACCTTCCCACCATGGAATGATGTAGAAAAATAGACCTTATCTATTGTCAGTCACTGGATTGTGGGCTTCCTAGCCTAAACAACAGTGAACCAATATGTTCCTTATAAATAACCCAGTCTGTGGGCCAGGAGCAGTGGCTTACACCTGTAATCCCAGCACTTTGGGAGGCAGAGACGAGAGGACTGCCTGAGACCAGGGGTTCGACCAGCCTGGGCAACTTGACGAGACATCCTCTCTAAAATAGATTTGAAAAAATAGCCAGGTGAAGTCCAGCTACTTGGAAGGTTAAGGTGGAAGGATCGCCTGAGCCCAACAGGTGGAGGCTGTGGCAGCCATGAGTGTGTCCCTGCACTCCATCCTGGGCAACAGAGTGAGACTCCAACTCAAGAACAAACAAACAAACAATAATCCAGTCTGTGGCATTCTAATATAGGCACAAATGAAGAAAGACAAAATATATTCTTTTAAAAAAGCTGCCACAACAATTGTTTGTGCATATAAAAAAAATTAAATGTAAACTGAAACCGTATGTTCCCCTAAACCTCCGTGCAAATATTTATAAAAATACTTTATTGAAAATGAGGATTATCAAATGCTTAGGCAGACTTTGATTGAGTATTAAAATTGTATAACAAATGTGGGATTTATCCACACTGAAGGGAGATTAGAAAAAAGTTGATCTAAATAATGCTGGAAAACTGTGGTGACTAAAAAGTCTGTCGAAAAATAAAAGGAAATATACCTACATATAATATTGTTGTTGCTAAAGTTGTTTCTCATTAGGGCACAGATGAACAATTATGGAACTGCCTAAGTTTTGTGTGGCGTCAAATAAGGAAATCTATGAATAGGGGTTGTTCAGCGCCAAGTTAATAAACTTGGCGCTGAACAACCCCTATTCATAGAAGTTATCAATAAGAAAGGGGGTGGGTTGTAAACTGGATTAGAGTCAGAAATACCAGTACGAAGTTATGTTTAGCTTAGTATCAATATGATGGCCAGATATAGGAATACGTATTGTTCTATGTACACATGTATATATTTCATATATGCTAGTTCTGTCTCTAAGAGAACCTGGGCAGTAAATTGGTTGGTTATTTTTTCATCCCAGCAGTCAGGACTGAAGCTCTAGCTTGAGAGGTTCTCAGGCTGCTTGTTTACCAATGTGAGTGCATCAGCCTGAGAGGCCTGCCTGAAACTTGCCACACTGTTACCAAAGTACCCACCCTTTGTGTCTGCTTAGTTTTTCTCTGGCTATCTCCTGTCTCATTCCCCTTCTGGAGTAAACTGATACAGATTTTCCAGGTTAACCTGGGCTTCAAGGGTCTTAGGTCCATGGATCTGGTTCGCCTAGCTGACCCTGAGGGGCTGCTTAGCCTAGCCCCACAAGTGTTGACTCTTCTGGGCTGGCAAGCCAAGTCCTGAGGGGGTTGCTGGTTCCCTGGGCTGGCAAGACTAGCCTCTGGAGTGTCTCAGCTTCAGAGCCCCGCCTTCTTCCAGCAGCTCTTCCAGTATAGTTGGTTGTGTCTGCTGGCAAGCCAGCAGCCGGGTGCATGGCTCTTTGGCTCCTAGGATTTTCTGCAGCTCTTCAGGTTGGGGCTCCTGTCTTGTGCCCAGGAGGAATGAGGGACATGGATGGCTGGAGAGTGAAAACCAGGAATTGTTGAGAGGACAGAAAAGCTCCCACAGTGGGAGGGGACTCTAGGGGGATGCCAATTTGGAGCTGAAACCTGGTGCTAATAGATCCCTGAGACTGAGCTCCCAGGGACCTTGTTTACCAATGTGAGTGTATCAGCCTGAGAGGCCTGCAGGAAGTTTGCTACTTTGTTACCAGAGGACCCAGCCCTGTCTGTCTGCCTAGCTTTTCTCTAGCTATCTCCTGTCTCAGTGGCTGCTATTATTTCTTGGCTTGTGATTATATCACTTCATTCTCTGCTTCTGTGGTCACACTGTTGATTTTTTAAAATCTGTGGTCTCTTATCTGAAGCCTTCTCCTAATTATACATGGATTGTTTTTAGGGTCTACACAAATAAATAATCTGCCACAATCACTCAGTCTTTAAATACTTACCTTAATCACGCCTGCTTTGTTCTTTTTATGCCATATAAAGTAACATTGACAGGTTTCAGATATAAGGTCATAGATCTTTTGGTGGGCTGCTATTCTGACCACCGCCAGATTATACGGGAACATCATGCACTATCTTTGAAAATTTTCTGCAAATAATTCTAAGATAACTAGTTTTCTAAATAATTCCAAAATACTTTAATTATTTTAAATAATAGTTGGACATTTTCCCAGCAGGAGAAATACCAGTATAAAGCCAGAAGTAATTATTTGTGTTATACCATGCTGCCTTACCCACGCTAGCAAGAGCATCTTAGCACATTCATGCACAATCTTCGAATACTGAGATATGGAAGCATCGAATGGTATAGGGACAATAGAGAAGATATGGGTGCACACTCCTGTGAGGAGTGTTTGCATAGTAAAGCGCTCCCTGAGGATCAAAATTAAAAGCATAAACATTGTGCATTGTGTTTGCATGTTGAATATATGTTACGTTCATTACTGACTGCTATTGTCATGTTTATATTCTAGTGCATTTAGAAACATATCAGTTAGTTGGGTAATTTGTATGTATGAAGTAGTTTTCTAAATATCATCATAAATTGAACTTTTATATAATCTCATATTTAATTTCTTTTTATGAGTTACAGAATAGTATTTATTTTTGTGCTACTTTCCACCTAGTGAGATATCATTTAAAAGTAAAAATGATGAGATGATTCATTTAGCGATGAGACTCCCAAGAAGTCATTGTGTCTAAAAGTGGGGAGTGCAAGTGTTGAATGAAATGCAGAGAAAAAAATTCCAGCAAAGCAGAAAAGAAGCTATGCCTCTTGAAATGTGCTATATGCCTATCTAGAGGGTTTTTAATTGTGGCTCAAAGATTCAATATATTGATACAGTTGGACACAAAGCTTAATTATTTTATTCACTCGCTTAACAAAAAATGATTAAGAATCTACAGATATGTATTTAGGCACTGAGCAGGATCATGCCGGCACAACAGAAAAATTTTGCTCTCCTGAAGTTTAAATTCTAACTGGGAATGATGGCTGACACACGAGTGAGCAAAGACATAGGGGAGTGTTGGAAGGACATGAAGAATAGCGCAGGGTGAGAGGCAGTGCACCTGGGGAGGGGAGAGGGACTGTTATAGAAAGGAGGCTAGGAAAGGCTTCTGTGAAAAATTGATATTTGTTGAAGCAGAGACCTGAGTGGAGGGACAGCAAGTACAAATGCCCTGGGGCAGATGCATGCTTGGAGTGGTGAAGAAATATTCAAGTGATTAGTGTAGATGAAGAGAGACTGAAGACTGGGAGAGTGACAAGAGATGATGCATCTCAACTAAATTAAGAATGAATGAAGCCCAGCCTGTAATCCTGTGCCTTGGGAGGCTGAGGTGAGTGGATTGCCTGAGCCCGTGTGTTCAAGACCCGCTTGGGCAACTTGGCGAGACCTCATCTCTACAATAAATCAAAAATTAGCTGGGGGTGGTAGCATGTGCCTGTAGTTCCAGCTACTTGGAAGGCTGAGGCGGAAGGATCGCCGGAGCCCAGCAGGTCGAGGCTGCGGTGGCCGGGAGCGGCCACTGCACTCCAGTCTGGGCGACAGAGTGAGACTCCAACTCAAAAAAACAAACAAACAAAAAATGAATGAATGAACAACATTAAACATTCCAAAGCAGTTGAAGAGAGACAAAATGTAAAATATTGCTAATACCTCAGGCCACAAATAGTGTGAAAGTTGGTAGTCACATACAGATAAATAAATGCATGCTTTTACTTTTACTTCATTTTCATTATACTATGACTATTTTATCCTTTTGAAAAGGGATTATAAAAATGTAATCCAAAAATGACTTAGTCAAGACAGGCATATTAATTTACTTAAGGTGCTTTAGCAATACATCTCTCAATATATATGCCAAAGATATGAGTAATTACTTTCATTTAAAGTTATATTCCCAATCCAAGTAAAGACCCACCAGAGAAAGAGAACTACTGGTCGATATCTTTGATGAATATAGATGTTAAAATTCTCAACAAGATCCTAGCAAACCAGATTCAACAACATATCTCACAAATCATCCATCACGCCCAAGTAGGCTTCATCCCTGGGATGAGAACCTGGTTCAATATTCGTTAGACCATAAATGTAATTAAATATGTTGATAGACACAAAAGTCACATGATTATATCATTAGATACAAAAAAACTTTTGATAAAATCCTGTACCGCTTCTTGATTAAAAACCCTTGAATATCTAAGCATAGGTGGAACATACCTCAAAATAGTGAAAGCCATCTATGAGAAATCTACAGCCAGCATACTCCTAAACAGAAAAATTGGAACCATTTCCCCTGAAAACTGGAACAAGACAAGGATGCCCACTCTCACCCCTCCTGTTTAACATAGTTTTGGAAGTCCTAGCTAGAGCAATCAGAGAAGAGAAGATGATCATGGGTATTCAAATAGGAAAAGAGGAAGTCAAGTTATCTCTCTTTGTAGATGACATGATTATATAACTTGAAAACCCAAGAGAATCTGCCAAAAATCTTCTGCACTGATAAAAGACTTTGACAAAATCTTAGGGTATAAAATAAATGTACAAAAGACAATCGCATTTCTACACACCAATAATAGAAATACAGAAACCCAAATAAAAAGCACAATTCCATTTATAATGGCCACACACACAAAAAAAGAAATACCTTGGCATCTCCCTAACCAGAGATGTAAAAGACCTTTGCAATGAACACTACAAAACACTGCTCAAAGAAATCAAAGATGACACAAACAAGTGGAAAAATACTCCATGCTCATGGATTGGAAGAATCAACATTGTTAAAATGTCCATGTTACCTAAAGTAATCTGCAGATTTCATGTAATACCCATCAAATTACCAGCAACATTCTTCTCAGATCTAGAAACAAAATACAGGAATTCATATGGAAACATAAACAACCAAGAATAGCCAAAATAATCCTCAGCAAAAAGCACAAACAGGAGGTATAACACTCCCAGACTTTAAACTAGATTATAAAGCAACAACAATAATAATAAAAAAAGCCTGGTATTGGTATAAGAACAGGCATACAGACCAATGGAATAGGTTGAGATTCCAGAAGCAAAACCTCAATTTCTCAACCAACTCATCTTCGACAAAGCCTCCACCACACACTACTGGAGAGAGGAGAATCTGTTCAGTAAATGGTGCTGGGAAAACTGGCTGACCACCTGCAGAAGATTCAAACAGGACCCCCATCTATCCCCATACACCAAAATTAACTATAAATGGATCACGGACCTCAATGTAAAACTTCAGCCTGTAAGAACCCTAGAAAATGCAAGAAACACTCTTAGGAAGCTGGAACTGGCAACAAATTCCTGATCAAAACCCGAAGTGCCCAGGCCATAAGAGAAAAGATAGACAAGTGGGACCTCATCAAAGTGGCAAGCTTCTACAAAGCCAAAGAAACCATCAAGAGAGCAGGGAGACAGTCCACAGACTGGGAAAAAATATTTGCCAACTCCATGTCTGACAAAAGCCGAACATCAAGGATCTACAAGGAACTCAAACGTGCTGAAAAGAAAAAAACAAACAACCCTATTATGAAGTGGACTAAAGATATGAATAGAAATTTCTCATAAGAAGACATAAGAGCAGCCATCAGATATATGAAAAAATGTTCAGCCTCACTAGTCATCAAGCAGATGCAAATTAAAACTACACTGAGATACCACCTAACTCCAGTCAGAAAGGCCATCATCAATAACTCAAAAAATAACAGATTGCAGGAGAGGATGTGGTGAAAAGGCAACACTTCTACGTTGTTGGTGGGAGTGCAAACTATGTTCAGCCTCTGTGGAAATCAGTGTGGCGATTCCTAAAAGTTCTAAAAATCGATCTTCCATATGACCCTGCAATCCTCCTACTGGGAATACCCGGAAGAACTCAGGTCACTCTATGAAAAAGATACCTGCACACGTATGTTTATCGCAGCATTGTTCACAACAGCAAGAACATGGAACCAACTATGTTGCCTATCAAAAGAGGACTGGATAAAAAAATGTGGTACCTGTACACAATGGAAGACTATGCAGCCATAAAGAAGAACAAAATCATGAACTTTGCAGCAACCTGGATGGAATTAGAGTTTATAATACTGAGTGATCTCTCACAGAAACAAAGAGCTGAGTATCACAAGTTCCCACTCATAAGTGGACCTTGAACAACTACCATATTACTATAAGAAAAGGATTGAAAGTGGCGGGAAACTGCGGGGATGGGGTGGGGGGTGGGGAGGTGGGATTGACAGTAGTCGATATTTTCCTGGGAAGCAGGGGGCACACCTCATCAATAAGGGTAACTGCATGGTGAATATTTGTATACCTAGCCCTGAATTGTACCCCACAATTTAAAAATAAACAAAAGCTATATTCTCTTTTTACTCCAACAAGAACTCTTTTTTTTTTTGAGTTGGAGTCTCACTTCGTCGTCCAGACTGGAGTGCAGTGACACGCTCCTGTCTACCGCAGCCTTGACCCGCTGGGCTCCAGCGATCCTTCTGCCTCAATCTTCTGAGTAGTTGGAATTACAGGCACGCACTACCACACCCAGCTGATTTTTTTTTGATTTATTGTAGAGATGAGGTCTCACCAAGTTGCCTGGGCGGGTCTCGAACTCACGGGCTCAGGCAATCCACTCATCTCCGCCTCCCAAAGCACTGGGATTACAGGCTGAGCCACTGAGCCCAGCAAACAAGAACTCTTAGGACAGCTATTAAACTTAATAAAAAATATTCACAGCAACCTGGATGGACTTCGAGTCTATAATACTGAGTGATCTTTCACAGAAACAAAGAACTGAGTATCACATGTTCTCACTCATTAACGGACTTTGAACAATTATTGTAATACTATAAGACAAGGATTGACAGTAGCGGGAAACTGCCTGGAGTGGGCAGGAAAGCAGGACTGGTAGTAGTGGGAATCTACCTGGGGAAGGAGGGGCACACCTCAGCAACAAGGATACCTGCATAATGGAGGATTGTATATCTAACCCTGAATTGTATCTCACATCTTTAAAAGAAAAAAAGAAAAAAATAATAACATTAGTCACAAATTTATATTCTAATACTCTGATTAATGAACTTATTTCAACACTAGTCACATTCCATTTACCTTTGGCTAATTTTCTACTCCCATGTGTTTGTGCTTACATGGGTGCACTTCTGTTCATGGCTTTGTTTTTGTAACTGTTTTAAACATATGTTGCTATTAACATACAATAGAGAAAATGTCTATTGAAAGAGTGCTGCTGCCTGAGCCGAGAAGAAAGTGGAAGCAAAGAAGGAAGAATCTGAGGAGTCTGATGATGACATGGGCTTTGGTCTGTTTGACTAAGCTTTTTATAATGTGTTCAATAAACAGCTGAACTCTGAAAGAAAGAAAGAGTGAATGAAAGAAATCTCCTAAATAAGCTTTTTTTTTTGCCAAGCAGAACTGAAACATTGTATGCTTCCCTTTAGCCATCCTCATTCAGGTATTACATTTCTAGACAACAGACTTTTGAAGAGGTAAGGGTATTACTTCCAAAATGTAACCTCAGTGTGGATTTTAAAATGTCAAATGTCACTGGGTATCTGGAGAACACCAGAGAGGAATGAAATGAGGTTGTTCATCATACCATGTTAAACTCACAATCCTAAAAATGATTTTATTGTAGTCTTCCCAATAACTTTCTTGAATGCAGTCTTCACCTCCTTATTCCTCAGACTGTAGACCACAGGGTTCAGCATTGGTATGACCATGGTGTAAAACACAGCTGCAATTTTGTCTGTGTCCATGGAATGACTGGAGCTGGGCTGTATGTACATGAAGATAATAGTCCCATAGAAGATGGAGACTGCAGTGAGGTGGGAGGCACAGGTGGACAAAGCCTTCTGGTATCCTGCAGCTGAGGGTACCTTTAGGATGGTGACAAATATGAATAGGTGGGATATCAAGATAACTAGAAGGGCAAAGAATATATTGAAGCTGGCTACATAAACAAGAACCCGTTCTTTCACATGTCTATCTGAGCAAGACAAAGCCATGACTGCAGGAATATTGCAGAAAAAGTGATGAACCACATTGGACATACAGAAAGAGAGACTGAATGTTTCCCCAGTGTGGATAGAGGCATTCAGGAAACCACCAACATAGCAGCCTATGGTCAGACATGTACACACACCTGTCGTCATGGCGGTAGTGTAATGCAGGGGTTTGCACACTGCTGCGTAGCGGTCATAAGCCATTGATGCCAAGAGTAAATTTTCCACACTGGCAAAGCCTCCAAAAAAGAATGCCTGCGCAGCGCAAGCACCATAAGAAATGACCTTGTCTCCTTTAAGGAGTCCAGCCATGACCTTGGGAGTGACAGCTGAAGAGTAGCAAAAGTCCACTAGAGACAGGTTACTCAGGAAAAAGTACATTGGATTATGGAGATGAGAGTCCCAGAGAATCAAAATGACCATCCCCAGGTTTCCAGCCACATTGATGAGGTAAATGAGAGTGAATATGATAAAGAGAGGGATGTGCAGCTCTGAGGCATCAGTTATTCCTAGAAGGATGAATTCTGTCACTTCTGTATTGTTCTCCATCAACATTATTTGGTAATCAGGAGATGACCTATCACAATGAGACATAAAGGAGCAGAGCATTAAGTGTAGTAGAGATTGCAGTGAAACGGAAATGTTAATATACCATATGCATTATTTCATTGTAGCAATAATATGCTATATTATTATACTTAACTAATACATGAGCTTAACAACAAAATTGAGTGCATTCATTATTTATATAGCTCTATACCGTTGTATGAAGGAACTGCATGGATCCTCTCTGCAGTTTTAAAATTTTATATGTTTATAAGCTGAGATTTGGGAAATGTAATGAATTTTCCAACATGACAATTCTAGAATTAATAAATCAGGCAGTTCAACTTTTTCTTGCCTAATAAATTCATAGACTTCTATGTTGCTAAAGTATCAGCAGCTGTTCCAGACAGTTTTACATCTATATTCACTGATTCCTCTCAACAAATTTGTGAAGTTGAGTGGTTATTACCTTCATTTAGAATGTGAGGTACCAGAGATTGAGTAATTTTGCCATGTTTAAAGAAGTATTCATTGGCAGGCAAAGCTTTGACCTCAGATGGAAGGTTTACCAAGTCCAGGGGTCTAAATCGAACTTAAATCAAACTTAATTCAACTGAATTTACTACTCCTTGTCTCCATTATTCCATACTGTTTGAGGTTTCACAATGAATTAACTGAGAGATGCATGCATAGTAGACGTGGTGAGATAACTGGGTCTGTAGGAGAATGTATAACCTGCTGAGACAATTCTGAGGGGGAGGGAACAGCACTGGGCATAGAGCTTTGGCTCTAGGAAGAGGTGCATGTCATCCCTACGTGTACAACCTACGGATCACGGGTCCTAACCTAACTTTCCTGAACCAGATTTTCTTCATCTACAAAATAATGATGATAATGAGACCTACACCAAGGTATTATTTGTGGATTAAATGAGACAGTACATTTTAAAAATGTCTGTGAGTAAAATGCTATGTGTTTAGCACAGCCTGATGCGTGCTAGCTGTGCTGTTATCATTAGGATAAAATGATGACTTCTATCTGGTTGAAGAAGGTAGGAGGCAACATAAGACTTTAGGTGAGCATGAGGTTTTAAGTCTTGAAGACTCACTGTTAAATTTGCTTTTTTTTAAACACACTTTTTAATCTCAGATTTAACGAACGCTCTAATGGTTCATGCTCTGCCTATAAGATTGCCTGCTCTGTTTGTTTCACGTAGACACCTTTTGCTAAAGTCTTTCTTAAAATTCATAATTTTCTTGTGTTGAACATCTCTTTTTATTATTACTGTTATTGCATAGTTGCATAATGGATATTGAGGATTGGAAGTTCATAGTTTGTGGGCTACCTTTAGCCCACAGATATGTTTTCTCGGGGGGAAATTTGAATTAAAAAATTTTTTTTATTTGAATTTGTTCGAGTGTAGAAAGAGTGCTTTAAATATTTTAAATTTTAATGTGAAGTTTTTAGAAACACATCCATCTTCTTCTAAATCCAACTCCCTATTATTCTCCTCCTCTTCCTTTTGCGACTTCAGTGTACAAGTCTAGCCCATGAGGGCTTTAAGTTTTCCCATCTTAACGTACATAACCACTTGTAGTATATACTATGTTCCACAACATATGATTGAAGTTTACATATAAATGTGTGCACGAGCATGTGTGGATGTGCCTGAGTGTATGTAAGGCAGATATTTTTATCACTTATTTACCAATAAAGCAATTAATGATTTGTGAAATCATATAATACTGTTCAACTCTACAGCTAGTATGAGGAAGATTCAATATTTAAACCCCCCAATAAAAGATTTAAACCTAGCTCCATCCTAATGAAAAACCTGTGGTTTTGGCCCCATCATTCTCAGCATGTGTAGATGTGCTAATAATAATAAACATGAAATTATGGGATTATGATGAAAATGTAAAAATGGAGTTTAGATCTTGCCAATTCATGTAAGTCTCTGTATAGTTTAAAAAGTGTCACTTCACTCAACATTTATTTATTTTTAAAAAATCTCCAACTAGAGGACAAGAGATAGTAAATAAATTGCAATTACCACCTAATAAATCATAGTATCACCCATACTATTTTTGTTACCATTTATAGAAAGCAGATTCACAATTTTTCATAAGTATTGCTAAACTCTCTATTGATGGAATTGTAACATATACATCTCAGCCTCACTTCAATGTTTCAGAAATATGTTCAAAATCTTTATTTCTATGAGCAAATAAATCAAAGTAGGAATATCTAACCCACTACTTTTGCATGAATTACCCTTTTTACTAAAAGTGTACATTGAATATAGAAACTTACCTTATTCCTTGGAAACAAGTGAAAGGCACTCCTGAGTAGTGTGTTTGAAACCAGAAATTCTTCCATTGAATCATGCATAAAGTGCGAAACTGTTAGGGGAGAAATGGGTGGGGTAGGCAGTTGAGGGAAACTGCTAGGGGAGGGAGAGGCATATCTCATCAACAAGGGTACCTGCATGATCAATGTTTATATACCTAACCCTGAAATGTACCCCACATATTTATAATAAAAATAAATAAATAAATAAATGATGTTTGAGAAACTCTCTTGCAGACAGTGGTCAAAAGGCTGGGAGGACTCTAAGGCAGGAAAAATGGAAGAAAACACTCGTACATTTTGAGATATAGAATGTACCAGGTCTTCCTTCTGTGTCCTTGCAGGACTCACTTATCTGCCCTTCTTATTAGTAAAATAAAGATTATAAAATTACTTCTCCCACATAATCCACATTACATCTGTGAATCGCAAATGAAGAGAGGTCTAAAAAACAACTTGCTAAGTGATTATTATTTTAAAGTTATTCAATATAATTTTAATCTTTGAGTGTTTCCCTGGCTTATAGCAAATCTTCAATTCAGAAAGCCTATTTGTACTAACAAATATTTGCATTCAGATGGATAAATAATGACCAAAGTGGCCCAGCACACAGTCTGGTCCTAGAATCCTGGAACATATAGTTTTTGTTCTGGCATCTTTTGCTTAGCATAATGCATTTGAAGTCCATCTATATTGCTACCTGTATCAGGACTGGTATCTTTTTAATTGATAAATCATAGATGCATATAACATGGCGTACAATGTGGAGTTATGAATTTTGAATACAATGTAGACTGGTTAAATCAAGCTAATTAATTTATTAATCATCTCAAATATTTAACATTTTGGTAATTAGAACATTTGAAGTTTATACATCACATTTCTTTTATGTAACTGAGGCTTTGCACCCTTTGACTATCATCTCTTAATTTTCTCCACCCACAACCTCCAGTGACTACCTTTGTACTCTCTGCTTCTATAAGTTCAATTATTTTTGACTCCACATATAAATAAGGACATGTGGAATTTGTCTTATTTTATATAACATAATATCCTCTAATTTTATGCATATTTTTGCAAATGATACAATGCCTTCCTTTAAAAAATATGAGTAGAATTCCATTGTGTTTATACACTACATTTTCTTTATCCATTTATCTCCTGATAGACACTTAGGTTAGTTATTTCACTGTGCTATTTCACCATGCTGCAGTGAATGTGGGAGTGCAGTGATCTTTTTGGCAAACGTATTAAAGATTTTGGATCTTTGAGATACATATCCAGAGATGCAATCACGAGGTTTCATGGTAATTCTATTTTTAGTTTTGTGAAGAAACTCCATACTGTTTTTCTTAATAATTGTACTGAATTTATATTCCCACCAACAGTGTATGAGGTTTTCATTTTCTCTATGTCCTCACTAACAATTATCCTTTGTGGATTTTTAAAAAATATAGTCATTCTAACAGGTATGAGGTGGAAGTTCACTGTAGTTTACGGTTCATCTTCATAATGATTTGTAATGTTGAACATTTTTTCATATATTTGTTAGTCATTTGTATGTCTCCTTGTGAAAAGTGTCTATTCAGTAGACACTTCTCAAAAGAAGATATACGGCAGCCAACAGACACATGAAAAAGTGCTCAGCCTCACTAATCACCAGAGAAATGCAAACCAAAACCACGTTGAGACACCACCTAACCCCAGTAAGAATGGCCATCATTAATAAAACAAACAACAGGATGCTGGTGAGGATAAGGAGAAAAGAGAATGTAGGATTGCAAACTATGCTGGAGTCCTGCTCCTGCCGGGTCTAAGGTATCCCAAAGGTAAGAACAGCGTAGATGAAAGAATGCACATTGGACACCTGACTCTGTTGCAAGACAGATGCCATTTATTGTTAATTAACAGAGAGCTTTTATACTATTTGTATAAGGGAAAGGACAAAGAAAATTCCTTCATGCACATCATCCTTTAGAAGTTATGTCATCTAGCAGTCTTAGAAGCAACAAACAGGCCCAAAACACTAACTACTTTCAGTTAATGAGTCTTAAGATAAGTTTAAAAGGAGTTTTACTTAAACTAAACATAATGCATCACTTAATCTACAAGGCTTACTTTGATTTTTGTTACACATCACTTGTCTAATTAAAAAAGCCTTAAAATCACCAAAACAAAACTATAGATCGTACCTAGTGATATTAGGAATATGAAGCCTATTAACTTGACCAAAAAACAGTGGTTAACATTTAAAGAATAACTATGAAAGTGACTTACTGTGAAAATACATATACTAATCTTTACTTTAATTTTAATCATGCAAAAATGAACTAAAACACAACAAAAATCATTATGGCAAAATGAGCTAAAACATAATGAAATAAATCTAACACAACTAAAATAATTATGGCTGTATAAATGCGAATGAGCTTTTAAGTTTAGGTTAATGGTGGTTTGGGGGGGTGGGTTGACGTGTTTTCCTTTATGCTTGACAACCTCCTGGAAAGTATCTTTGTTAAGATAGCCACTTAAGCAATTATTATTATCTTTAAGGCACCAACTTTATCTTATGTGAACTTAAACTTATGAACCTAAAACAATCTTCAAAGTAATTATAAAACATCAAACTACAGCATTAAAACTTAATTAATGATTCAAAGTAAAAACCTTGTTAAACATAGTCAAAGCCTAATAATTTTTGTCAACCCTAATATATATGTATATTGATTATATAAACTTGTATGATTTTACATTTACCAATTATGTTTAATACATGGATAAAACAATTATCATGTCTAGAATAGCACTACCAGCAACTCTTTTCAAAACAGTCCCAAATTACAGTCCTTGAAGTGGTTCAAGAAAGTTTCCAGGTGCACATTTCTCCACGTATCAGGAGTTTTCTCTGGGGTTTCTATGATCGTCAAAGCTTCACAATCGCCTTTCCTGTCCAGGTGTCTTCATTGCTTTTCTCTTATCGTGCAGAATATATTCCTAAAGAAAATGCAAAAGAAGCTTTTAGTGATGTTTCCCAGGCCCCCAAAGTTGCTTTCTGTATTCAGTTAATTTATCATAAAAATATCCAATTAATATATCATGAATTCAGTGAAAACCTATTCTATATATGTTAACTCAAAATCTTAACTATTAAATTAAGTAAAAAACTTTAACGATTAATTTTTATCCTAAATCCATAAAACCAATGTTATAAATCATCTACATAACTCCTAGGTATGTGTCAGATCTTATAATGAATTCCTAATGAACTTACGATGAACTTGTGCTTCTAAAAAACCTTATGTCTAAACAGTAAACTACATAATTCTAAATCAAATAAGGAGTGAATATACTTATATCATTTTTTACTCAAGGAATATCTAGAAACTTATAACCAAATGAAAGAAAGCATCTTTGATGTGCTTCAGAGTTTAACCCTTGCATATGATAGAAAAGGCCAAACGGCATAGTGGGAAATGGAAAAATGAACCATGACATTCCTAGGTTAGCTGTGAGTACTTCACATAAACATGTTGTTTTCTTCATGCTCAACTGTACAGAATTCTTCAGCCGTATCAACAGCAAAGAAGGAAGACAGAAGGGCCTCAGCTGCCCAGACTCACTTTGTGGTCGGGGGTCCTCAGTGCACCTAGGCTTTGTCAATCAGGTGGGCCTCCAAGGCTGGCTCCCAACAAAACTAGTTCAACTTCTGTGGAACCTTTTAGAAATCACCTTCTAGGTTTCTAAAAGACCTAGAAATTGACCTTCCATATGACCCAGCAATCCCCCTACTGGGAATATACCCAGAGGAACTCAAATCAGTCTACAAAAAAGATACCTGTTTACACATGTTTATTGCAGCACTATTCACAATAGCAAAAACATGGAACCAACTGTGCTGCCCATCAAAACTGGACTAGATTTTAAAAATGTGCATATACACCATTGGAATATTATGCAGCCATAAAGAAATACGAACGTAAAGACTTTGCAGCAACTTGGGTGGATTTAGAGTCTATCATACTCAGTGATCTACCGCAGAAACAAAGAACTGAGTACCACATGTTTTTCCACTTAAGCGGACACTGAACACTTACCATAATACTATAAGAAAGGGATTGGCAGTAGTAGGATACTGCCAGGGTGGGTGGGGCACATAACATCAAAATGGGTACCTGATCTCAAACAAGACAAAGTGGGGACCAAAGAGTGGCCAAAACTTTACCTGTACACTGTTCGATGTCCACATATATACCTAATCCTGATTTGAAATGTACTCCCACATCTTTAAGTTAAAAGAATACATATATATGTATGTATGTATATGTGTGTGTGTGCGTGCGTGCGTGTGTGTGTGTGTGTGTGTGTGTGGACTCTTGAGCATTTCTTCCTTTTAAAAAGTTTATTTTAGATTTAAGGCATACCAGTGCATGTTTATCACAGGGCTACATTGTTGTTGGTGGGAATTGGCTTCTGATGTGTCCATTACCCAAATAGCAAACATTTTTCAAACTCCTCCCTTTTGATGTCCCTGGTGTTTATTATTTCCATTATTATGTTTATGAATAGCCATCTTTTAGCTCCTAGTTATAAGTGAGAACATGTGGTACTGGGTTTTCTGTTTCTGAGTTAGCTCATTTAGAATCATGGCGTTATTGGGTTTTCTGTTTCTGAGTTAGTTCATTTAGGATAGTGGCCTCCAGTTATATCCATGTTGCTGCAAAAGAAGTGATTTCATTTTTTAAATGTCTGCATAGCATTCCATGGTGTATATATACCACATTTTTATCCAATCAGTCATTGATGGGCACGTAGGTTGGTTCCATGACTTTGCTATTGTGAATGATGCTGCAATGAATATATGAGTGCAGATATCTTTTTTTTGAAATAATGATTTATTTTCCTTTGTATAGATACCCAGTAGTGGGATTGGTGGGCTGAGTGGTAGTTCTATTTTTAGTCTTTTAGAAATATCCAAAGAATGAGAAGATGGGGGCATAACCAGTTGGACTGTGTGAGTCCATGTGTATGTGAGTTCAATGATTTTGCATGTGTGTCTGTGTGTAAGTGGGTGTGTGAGAGGTTGACTGAGTGGGGACTCAAGAGCAAGTAGCCAGGGACCTCCCAGTGAACCCACTGGGATCTGGAAACTGTGATACATGCAGGAGAGGGAGTTATTTCTCCTGACCCCATTTCTGGCAGAAACAGCAGCTTGTAGAGAAACTGAGCAGACACTTTGAAGCCTGGGCAAAGAAGTGCTTCAGGGTAACCTCTGCAGTACAGCAGACCTGCGTCTTGGGACCAGGAGTGATCTCTGCATTGCATCGGGGCTGCTTTTTGCAACCTCAGAGAGCATTGCCCCCAGTGCACAAGCCCTGGTGAGTAACAGTGGAATCAGAGCCCCAGGTGATCCAACCCTGCCCTGAACCAGCTGCTGGGTGATAGATGCATACACTGGATCTCTCTGAGAAGGAGACTGGTGAGTGCCTTCTTGACTTCCCCTAACCCTTAGCAATGAGTGAAAGAGAGCAAGAGTACAGGGTGAAGGCCAGAGGCCCCATTCCCCTGCTGCAAACTGGATGCCCTGGGAACTGTGACCATGCTGGAGGAAGAAAGATGGGGGAGAGAGCCCAAGAGCTGAGTTATAGGATAGAAAACAAATTTTCAGGTGAACATAACACAAAAGAAGGAAGGAGTGATCTTAATGTCAGACAAAACAACTTTTAAGTTATCAGAAATTTAAATAGATACAGAAGGACATTATATAATGATAAAAGTTCCAATTCTTCAATTTGAAATATCCATCCTAAGCATACATGTACCCAACACAGGAGCACAAACTTTTATAAAGCAGCTACTAAGTAAACTAAAAAAGACATCGACTCTAACACTATCTATCACAGCTGGGGACTCAAATACCCCCACTAACAACCCTATGTAGGTCTTTGAGGCAAAAAATCAACAAAGAGACCTGGAACCTCAACTTGGCGCTTGACCAAATGGACTTAACAGATATCTACAGAACACTCCACCCAAGAACCACAGAATATACCCTCTACTCATCACCACATGGAGCATACTCCAAAATCGACCACATCTTCAGTTCTAAAGCAAGCATAAACACATTTCATAAGATCAAAATACTGTCATGAACCTTCTTGGACCACAGTGGAATAAAAATAAATACCACCACCAACATAATTCTCCCCAAATGCACAAAGACATGGACACTAAACAGCATGATGCCGAGCAACACCTGAGTCAACACAGAAATCAAACAGAAATTGAAAGATTACTGAAAACAAATGGAAATGAAGAAATATCTTGCCAAAACTTTTGGGATGCCATGAAAGCAGTACTAGCAGGAGAATTAATATCTCTAGAAAAACACATCAAGAAAATGGAATGATCACAAGTTAACAGCCTAACAAATCATCTAAGGAAGGGAAAAAAAGAAAAAGACCACCAAAACCCTAGCTTCAGCAGAAGAATCCAGATCACCAAAGTAAAAGCCCAAATATGGAACATGGAAGACAAAAACATAATAGAAAAAAACATAATAGAAAAAAATCAACAAAACAAAAAGCTAGCCGGGCACAGTGGCTCAAGCCTGTAATTGCAGCACTTTGGGAGATGTGGGCAAGAGGATTGTCTAAGTCCACAGGTTTGAGACCAAACTGGGCAACATGGCAAGACATAATGCTACAATAAATAAAAAAATTAGCTGGGCGTGGTGACACTTACCTGTAGTTCCAGCTACTTGGAAGGCCAAAACAGAAGGATTGCCTGAGCCCTGCAGGTTGAGCCTGCAATGGCTGTGAGCATGCCACTGCACTCCAGCAGAGTGAAAGAGTGAGACTCTGACTCCAAAAAAAAGCTGACTCTTTAAAAGGATAAACAAGATTGATGGATCTCTAGCCAGATTGACTAAGACACAGAGAGAAAAAGCCCAAATAAATACCATCAGAAATGCAAAAGATCAAGTCACAACTACCCTGAAGAAATACAAAAGATAACAGAGACTACTAAGCACACCTGTATGGAAACAAACTTGAAAACCTAAATGAAATGGAAGACTTTCTGATATTGTACAGCCTCCCAAGGTTAAAACAGGAAGAAATTGAGACCCTAAATCGACCAATAATAACCAAGGAAATGGGCTCCTTCATAAGAAAACTCCTACAAAAAAAGGCCTGGACCAGATGACTTCCCAGAGGAATTCTACAAAACATACAGTGAGAAGCTCATATCAATCCAATTGAAATCCAGGCAATCGAGAAAGATGGAACACTCCCCAAACAATTTTATGAAGTTAACATCACACTGATAAGCAAACCAGGTTAGATCCATTAAAGAAAGATAATTACAACCCAATTTTGAACATAGATGCAAAAATTCTCAACAAGATTTTAGCAAATTGGACCCCCCCAAAAATCTAAAAAATTATCTACCATGACCAAGTAGGCTTCATTCCTGGGATGCAGGACTGATTTAACATCCTCAAGATCATAAATGTAAACAAGCACATCAAGATGTAAGAAGAAGAACCTCATGATTAGATCATTAGATGCAGAAAAGCTTCTGATAAAATTCAACATCCCTTTTTGATAAAAACCCTTGAACACCTGGGCATAGATAGAACATACCTCAAAATAGTAAGACCTATCTACAAGAAACCCACAGCCAGCATACTCCTAAATGGACAAAACTTGGAACAATTTCCCCTGAAAACCAGAGCAAGACAAGTTTGTCCACTCTCATCCCTCCTCTTCAACATAGTGTTGGAAGTCCTAGCTAAAGCAATCAGACAAGAGAGGGAAATCAAAGGTATTCAAATAGGTAAAGAGGAAGTTAAGTTATCTCTCTTTGCTGATTACCTGATCCTATACCTTGAAAACCCAAGAGAATCTGTCAAAATCCTCCTTGCCCCGATAAAGGACTTTGACGAAGTCTTGGGATACAAAATAAGCATGCAAAAGATAGTCACATTCCTATACATCAAGATAAAACAGGCAGAAAACCAAGTAAAAAGCACAATCCCATTCACAATAGGCACAACAAAAATGAAATACCTCAGCATCTCCCTAACCAAAGAGGTGAAAGACCTCTACAATGAAAACTACAAAACACTGCTCAAAGAAATCAAAGATGACACAAACAAATGGAAAAATATTCCATGCTCATAGATTGAAAGAATCAACATTGTTAACATGTCCATCTTACCCAGGACAATGTACAGATTCAACACAATACCCATTAAATCACCAACATCATTCTTCTCAGATCTGGAAATGACAATACCGAAATTCATAAAAGACCATTAATAACCAAAACATACCTTAGCAAAATAAACAAAGTGGGAGGTATCACACCTCCAGACTTTAAACTTTACTACAGGGCTACAATAACCAAAACAACCTGGTACTGGTACTAGAACAGGCATATAGACCAATGAAACAGGATAGAGATTCTGGAAGCAAACCTAAATTTCATAACCAATTCATCTTTGACAAAGCCTCCACCAACAACCACTGGGAGGAGGATAACTTATTCAGTAAATGGTGCTGGGAAAACTGGCTGACCACATGCAGAAAATTGAAACAGGACTCTTACCTATCACCATACACAAAAATCAACTCTAGATGGATCAAAGAGCTAAGCATAAAACCGCAAGTCAATTGAATCTTAGAAGAAAATGCAAGAAACATTCGAATGCACATTGGAGTAGGCAACCCATTTTTAACCAAATCCCAAAAGCAAATACCACAAGAGATAAGATACAAAAGTGGGACCTCATCAAACTGAAAAGCTTCTGCAAAGCAAAAGAAACCATCAAGAGAGTGGGGAAACAGATTACATAATGGGAAAAGATATTTGCCAACTGTATATCTGACAAAGGCCTAACATCCAGGATCTACAAGGAACTCAAACAAGATGAAAGAAAAAAACAAACTGCTCTATTAAAAAGTGGGCAAAGGATGTGAATAGATACTTCTCAAAAGAAGACATATGGGCAGCCAACAGATATATGAAAAAATGCTCAGCCTCATTAATCATCAAAGAAATGAAAATTGAAACCACACTGGGATACCATATACCTCCAGTCAGGATGGTCATCAACAGTAACTCAAAAGACAACAGGTGCTGGAGAGGATGTGGGGAAAAGGGAACACTTCTACACTGTTGGTAGGAATGCAAACTAGTACAACCTCTGTAGAAAACAGTGTGGCAATTCCTAAAAGATCTAAAAATTAACTTTCCATTAGACCCAGAAATCCCCCTTCTGAGAATATATCTGGAGGATATACTCTATAAAAAAGATACCCAGCTGGGCTCGGTGGCTCAGCCTGTAATCCCGTGCCTTTGGGAGGCTGAGGTGAGTGGATTGCCTGAGCCTGCAGGTTCGAGACCCGCCTGGGCAGCGAGACCTCATCTCTACAATAAATAAAAAAATCAGCCGGCATGGTAGCGCGTGCCTGTAGTTCTGGTTACTCGGAAGGCTGAGGCAGAAGGATCGCCGGAGCCCAGTAGATCGAGGCTGCGGTGGCCGGGAGCAGCCACTGCACTCCAGTCTGGGTGACAGAGTGAGACTCCACCTCAAAAAAAAAAAAAAAAAAAAAAAAAATATATATATATATATATATATCAGCACACATGTGTTTATTGCAGCATCATTCACAATAGCAAAAAAAAAAATAGAACCAACTGTGCTGCCCATAAAAAAAGGACTGGAGCCAGGCTTGGTGGCTCAGCCTGTAATCCCGCACCTTTGGGAGGCTGAGGTGAGTGGATTGCCTGAGCCCGCGGGTTCGAGACCCGCCTGGGCAGTGAGACTTCATCTTTACAATAAATCAAAAAATCAGCCAGGTAATTCCAGCTACTTGAAAGGCTGAGGCGGAAGGATCGCTGGAGACCAGCAGGTCGAGGCTGCGGTGGCCGGGAGCGGCCACTGCACTCCAGTCTGGGCGACAGAGTGAGACTCCATCTCAAAAAAAATAAATAAATAAATAAGAGGACTGGATTTAAAAAATGCATATTTTCATGATTGAATATTATGCAGCCATATAGAGGGACAAAATTACTGAATTCACAGAACTTGAATGGATTTAGAGTCTATCATACTCAGTGATTTATCACTGAAACAAAAAACTGAGTGCCACATGTTCTCACTTACATGTGGACCCTGAACATTGATCATAACATTATACGAAAGGGTTTGATAGTAGGGGAATGCTGTTAGTGGAAGGATGAGGGGGCACATAACATCCATAAGCTTACTTGATCCTAAACCAGATGAAGCGGGGACCAAAAGGAAACCTAAACTTTATCTGTACATTGACCACTTATCTACCTAATCCTGAATTGTATCCCACATTTTAAAACAAAACAAAACAAAATAAAATAAAAGAGAAATATTCATGCATGTTTTCTAGGAGATTCAACTAATTTACATTCCTACCAACAGTGTTATGAATGTCCCTTTTTCTCTGCAACCTTGCCAATATCTTTTGTTATTTGATGTTTTGTTAGTCATTTAACTGGTGTAATATCTCATTGCGGTTTTAATTTGCATTTCTCTGGTGATTGGTGATGTTGATCATTTTTTCACGTTTGTTTGCCATATGCCAGCAACTAAGTGATCTTCTACAAAGTTGATGAAAATAAATAATGAGACAAGAACAACCTGTTCAAAATATGGTGCTGGGAAAATTGGCTAGCCATATGCAGAACAATGAAACTAGACACCTATCTTTCACTATATACAAAACATTAATTCAAGATGGATTAAAATCTTGACAATTTCTTACTGGATTATTTTTTCTTTCTATACAGCTGTTTAAGTTTCTTTTAGATTTTGAATATTAGTCCCTTATTAGCTGTATAGCTTACAAATATTTTCTCCCAATCTGCAGGTTGTCTCTTCAATTTTTTGCTTTTTTTGATGACAGTGACTTAAAAAAATTATTTTAAAGATGGGTACAATTCAGGGTTAGGTATACAAATGGTCATTGTACAGGTAAAGTTTGGGCTTCACGTTGGCCCCCACTTCACCTGGTTTGAGATCAGATACCCTTATTGATGAAGTGTGCTGGCCCCTCCCTCCCCTGACAGTTTTCTACAACTGTCAATCCCTCTCTTATAGTATTATGATAATTGTTCAGGGTTCACTTATGAGTGAGAATATGTGGTACCCATTTCTTTGTTTCTGTGATAGGTCACTGAGTATTATAGACTCTAAATCCATCCAGGTTGCTGCAAAGTTCATGTGGAATATTATGCAGTGACTTTTTAATTTAAAAATTAATTTATCTTTGCTATTGTTGTAATTGTTTTGGGGGTAAAATCTAAAAAAGTATAATTCATATTAATGCTGTATAGACTTTCACTTTTTTCTTTTAGTAGTTTTATAGTTTCAGGTCTTATGTTTAAGTCTAATCCATTGTTAGTTGATATTTATTTGTGGTGAGATTAAGGGTTCACTTTTATTATTTTGCACATATAAAAGATACAGTTTTCCCACTACCATTTTTTGAAGAGACTGTCCTTTTTGTGTTGTATAGTCTTTGTGTTTTGTCAAAGATCAATTGACTAAAGATGAAGTAACTGTAACTAAGCTCTCTTCTGGGCTCTTTATTTTGTTCCTTTTGTGGATGTGTCTATTTGTGTGCCAGCATCATGTTGTTTTAATTACTATTACTTTGTATTATATTTTGAAATCAGATAGTGTGATCTTTCCAACTATATTACTGTGTGTATATGATTGTCTTAGTTGTTCAGGATTTTTTTGTAGTATTTTTTCTCTATAAGATTTTTTCCCTTTATCTGTGAGAAATGACTTTGAAATTTTGATGGGATTACATTAAATCAGTAGGCCACTGTGGGCAGAATACACATTTTAACAATGTTAATTCTTCCAATCCATGAAAATGGGGTGTATTTCCATCTATTTGTGTCAGGTTCTTTCATTAATGTTTTATAATTTTAGTGTATAGGTTCTTCCCTTTTTTGGTTTAATTTGTGCCTAAGTACTTTATTTTACTTCTGTAGCTAGTGTAAATGAGATTGTTCTCTTTATTTCTGTTTCAGAAAGTCCTTTGTAGTATCTTTTTTAGTATTCTATTCTGTGCACTTAGCACATTGTTTTTTCTATTCCCCAGTTGAGGGAAATTTATGTTGTTTCTACTGTTTGGTGATTACAAATTAAGCTGAACTAACTATACACTTTCCTAAACTGTGTGAGTGTGTGAGTGTGTGTGTGCATATGTGTACATGCACATAGTTTTTAAAATCTCATTTGAATAAATGCCTAAGAATCACTTCTTGATTCATTCCATGAAGTCAACATTACCTTATATGACATTTAGGTAAAATACATCAAGAAAACTATAGATTGGCAGTAGTGGGAAACTTTCAGGGGAGGGAGGTGGGATTGGCAGTTGAGGGAAACTGCTAGGGGAGGGAGGGACATACCTCATCAAGGGTACCTGCATGATCAATGTTTGTATACCTAGCCCTGAATTGTACCCCACATCTTTATAATAAAAAAGAAAAGAAAACTGTACGTTAATATCCCTCTTTAATGCATGTGTAGCATTACTAAAACTACTAAAAAATGAAATCCCTCAGTATACTAGAATAATTATAAACCACTATTGATTACAATTTATTCTAGAATGCAAAAATGCTTTAACATGCAAAAATAGACCAATATAATAAATTCACATAAGGAAGGAATAAAAAACCATGTTCATGTTATTAATACAAAGTAAATATTTATTAAAGTTTTACATTCTTTATGATGAAAAAGCCCATAAAGTTAAGAATAGAAGTGATTTGGGGAAAGCCGAGGGGCGATATGCAGGGCCTCAAGGTGTGGATGAGCAGAAAGCCTGGTGGCCCACCCTTGCATTTGTTTTTTCACGTAGTGGGTCCACTGTCTTTCCTGTGCTTCTCATTGCACCCATTGTCTGCCAGTCATCCCATGTGAGTACTCTGGAATCTTCAGACTAATTTTGCTTAAGTTTCTGTCTATTCCATATCATGTGAGTTTCCTTTTCTATAACTCATTTCTATTCTCTCTACTCCATTCTTTAGATGAACCACAGAGATAGAAAGCTAAAAATTTATGAATTGGTGCTTTTTTCCTAAGCCTGCAGATACATTCCTGTGGTCATCTCCATAGGTGTGTTTTTTCATTTTGAGTTTTGGTTCTTCACTGGCATATCCAATCCCAGTAACTACTTTTCTCTCTTCTCTTCCCCCTAGACAACTTGCCACTTCGCTTGACACTCCTAGTAACTAAAGGTATTATATTTACCAATTTCTGATACACATGCTACTATAACTTATAACTCTTTACAACATGTGTTCTATTCTCTAAACCCTTATAAATGAAATCTTGATTTAGATATTCATATATCTTAACCTCCATAGCATTTAAAACCAGTTCTACTATCAATGTTTTACAGACTGGGAAACTGAGAATTTTAGAAGTTATGTTACTTCCTGAAATTACATGTCTATTATGAAGAAGATTCAAGTTTCAAATGTAGACATGACTGATTTCAGAATCTGTGTTCTTTAGCACCACATGGTCAGCTTAGAAAAGCTGACCATGTGGTGCAGCTAAGATTATGGTGGAAAGAAAACAAAACGGGAGAAAGAATTTAAATAATTGCCCGAGGACACTCCTGGAGACTAAGGGAAGAGTCAATTCAAACTCTTTAGGCATGATTTTCCTACAGTGATAGACCAACACATAGTAAACAAGCTGGAATTACCACTTCTTCAATCAGAGCACCGTCTGCGTCGTGTTTTTGCTCGTCTTGTTGAGACATCTAGTGTAGTGTTTCATGCGTACCAGTGTACTTCTTACTGAATGAAGTATTTTATCATTGTATCATTTTAACACTGTAGTCCAACTGTTTTCAAATATATCAATGGTGTCCTATTATGAGCTGAGATTATTAATGATAGGTGCAACTTTGTTACTGCTTGTACGTGTATTACATTTCCCACTTAAAATGTATATAGATTGTATACATTGCTTCCTTGAGAAAATGTGTTGGCAATCTTGAATTTTGAGTCACTGAACTGCAATTTTACTGGGGAGCATGCATGCATTCTATTGAAGAAGCTCCCTCTTGAACTAACACAGGTGAAAAATGCCCTTGGGATTTTCACTTACCCTATGCCAACTTCAGTTGCTTTATTTATTTATTTATTTTTTGGAAATAGACATAATATTATTAACACCCCAGTATATGTCACAGAATTGGCTGAAAAAAGCAAATAAGGGAAGGTCTATAAAACAACTCAATAAAGAGTTATCATGCTAACTGCATTCAATACAACTTTTTTCTTAGGGTATTTTCCATGTCTGTGGTTGCAGATTCAGAAGATCATCCATCTGAGGAAAGGTCAATGTGTGCACAACTATTCACATTCAAATGAGTAAATAAAAGGCCTGACTTAAGCCTGTTCTTTCTAAAATTATCTAATAAGATGTCAAACTAGAATCATATTGGCATTTTAGAAGCCAATGAATGGGGGCAGAAACAAGTTTTATCTGTTTTTATTTTTTAATTTTACTATAGAGATGTGGAGTACAAGTAAGGGTTAGCTATACAGGTCGGCTGCTACATGCAGGTGAAATTTGGTTCTCCAACTGGCCTCAGTTCCCCTGGTTTAGGACCATATGCCCTTTGTGCTGTTATGTGCCTCCTTCCTCCCTTCCTCCCGGGCAGTGCCCAGTGGCTGCAGCTCCCTCCCTTGCACTAATATGACTCACTTACGAGTGAAAACATGTGCTATTCAATTCCAGAAAAGAGTTTTAGAGATATGAGGATCTTGAAGGAACAGTAAGTCGTATTCCACCTGCTTAGGGAAGATGCAATTAAATTGCCCATAGAGAAGGAAATTAATAGTACTAAATGCTTACATTGTCAAAAAAGACAAGTCTCAAAGCACTGATGGAAGCTATAGTCATTAAGTAGGGGAGAAAAGAAGAACAAATTATGATTAAAGAAAACAGAAGAAATGGACTGATATGGGTAGAAGAGAAATCAATAAAATTGAAGAAAAAAACAAATGAAACAAAAATATGATTTGAGGGGTAATAAAGCCATACAACTACAAATCTATGTTCAGGAAGACAAATGTCAGGAATAAGCAGGGGTTATTACTATAAATATTAAAAGAAGAGGAATGCCATGATTAAACCGATGCCTAAAAATGTGAAAATTTGAACTACAGAGAGAGTTTTTTAAAGAAACAAAAGATCATAGCTCATTTGAGAACAAATGTATATGACTGTACTTTCAGGAATCATTTCTAGGTTATCACTGGGGAAGTTGCTCTGAATGTGTAACGCATTGAGAGAGAGTGCTTGGATGGGAGCTAATCATAATCCCTAAAGACATAACCCGAATGCCATAAACCTAAATGTAGATATCACAAGAAATCAAGATTCTGAAAATATAATTTTGAAAATGTAATTTAAAAATTATTTAAAGGATTTATTTACATTTTAAAATTTGATTTATTTTATAAGCATATAAAAGCATAATAAAAAGCTTCACAGACCACGTCACACAAGAAATAACAACTCATATTTTTGCAAATATATAAAGGCATACAAATGACAGTCACATAAACCTAAGGGTTATGAGCAAATACTAAACTACACAAATAAATGGAAGTTAAACAACATGCTCCTGAACTATCTTTGAGTCACTGGCAAAAATAAGGAAGAAATTAATTTTTTTGAAATGAAATAAAATGGAAACCCAACATACCATAACCCCTGGGATTTGCAAAAACAGTGTTGAGAGGGACATTTATAGCATTAAATGCCTACATCGAAATAATAGAAAGATCACAAATTAGCAATATAGCATCTCATCTCAAGGAAATAAAAAAATAAGAACAAACCTAACCCAAAGTTAGCAGAAGAAAAAAAAATAACAAAGATCAGAGCAGAACTAAATAAAATTCCAGCACTTCCACTACTTGGTATTTACCCAAAGGAAAATATGTTATTATATGAAGACGACACCTACATTGGTATGTTTATTACAGCAAAATTCAGTTACAAAGATTTGGAAACGACTTAAATGCACATTAACTGATCAGTGGACAAAGATAATGTGACACACACACACACACACACTCACGCACATACACTATGTGTCATTTAACATTTGATTTACGCATGAAGTAGATCTAAAAGGGACAAAATAACTTTCTGAGCATTTTACATCATTAAAAGACTAAACATAGAGGACATTTGCCTTCTCAGCAACCTTTTTGAATGCGCTCTCCACCACTTTGTTCCTCATGCAATAGACAACAGGATTCAACATGGGTATGACCATCGTGTAGAACACAGAAGCTATTTTGTCTGTGTCCATGGAATGACTGGAACTTGGTTGTAAGTACATGATGGCAGTCCCATAAAATAAGGACATAGCATTGAGATGAGAGTCACAGGTTGACAAAGGCTTCCTGTTTCCCTTACCTGTGTGCATCTTCAAAACAGTGGTAAATACAGACATATAGGAAGTCATAATAATGAGAATTGCAAAAAAGACATCAAAGCTTGAAATAAGACCAAGGGTCAGCTCACTAGTGTGTCTGTCAGAACAGGTCATAGTCATGACTGCTGGAATATCACAGAAAAAGTGGTGGATCACATTGGATTTATAGAAAGAGAAACAAAATGTCTCTCCAATTTGGATAGAAGCATTTAGAAAACCAATGGCATAAGAGCCTAGAGCCAAATGAGTACACATACTTTTTGTCATGGTGATGGTATAGTGCAGGGGTTTACACACTGCTGCATAGTGGTCATAGGCCATTGAAGCCAAGAGATAACTTTCCACAGTGGCAAACATTGCAAAAAAGAACATCTGAGCAGCACATGCATTGTAGGAGATAACTTTGTCTTCTGAAAGCAACCCAACCAAAACTTTTGGAGTGACTGTTGAGGAGTAACCAAAGTCCACTAGAGAGAGGTTACTGAGGAAAAAGTACATGGGAGTGTGGAGATGAGAGTCCAACAAGATCAATGTGATCATCCTCATGTTCCCAATTGCAGTGATGAGGTAGATAAGGGTGAACATTATGACGAGGGGAAACTGCAGTTCTGTGACACTGGTTAGTCCTAGCAGGATGAACTCACTCACCTTTGTATTGTTTTTCATGGATGCTATTTTAAATTCACAAGATGCTCTGTAGCAAAAAAGGTATAAAGAAACCCAGTGATGAACAAAAGTTGAAATGTGAAATCATTATTTTATTATAGCAATAATTTGTTTTCATATTCTTTAGATCAAAATTATGGGCATTACAACACAAATTAGTGGATAGCTTATCTATAGAGTAATAGACTTTTGCAAAGAAAGGATCTTAATGGATCATCTTTCCAGTTTGTTGATTTTGTGTATGAGAAAGCTAGTAACAGAAAGGGAATGACGAATTGCCCAAGGTCACATACTTAGAATACATCTTTCACCCAAATAATATCATCTTTGAATCTATCTTTGAATCTAACTTCTTATACTCCATAGTTGTTCTGTGCCATACTTCTCTCTCTCTCTCTCTCTACACACACACACACACACACACACACACACACACACACACACACACACACACACACACATTGTAGGAAATAACTTTGTCTTCTGAAAACAACCCAGCCAAAACCTTTGGAGTAACCAAAGTTACTAAATATGTATATTTAGAGAGAGAGAGAGAATTATATGAATATACAACTATGATCTGTTCTGGCAGACACACTAGTGAGCTGATCCTTGTTCTTATTTCAACCTTTAATGTCTTTTTTGCAATTCTCATTATTATGCTATCCTATACGTTTATATTTACCACCATTTTGAAGATGCACACAGGTAAGGGATACCATAAGCCTTTGTCAACCTGTGACTCTCATCTAATTCATATAATTCTTTCATTAATCCTGTTAGCTGATTAATTATTATGCCCATTTATATACAAAGTATCCTGGTAAAAAAGGGTTTGAAAAAGTTATTCAAGATTATACAAGCACTAACAGACACAATCAGGATGGTTCCCAACCTAAATGCCTTTAATGCCTTTATTGTTTTTATTTCATACAACTTACACTTATCATTGTCTTCATTATATCAAGCTTAATATATGGAGTTGCAAAGTAGAGCAATTCACAAATAAATGCATAATAGATGCAGTGGAATAAGTGCAACAATAAAGTCATGTACAACCACAAAGCCAATTCTGCAGAAAAGTATAGCATTGGGTGTAACATTTAAGACTTTGAAAGGAAGTACATTTGCACTGACATTTAAGCTCTGACATTTACTACTTGGGAGACATTGGTTTTAACCTAACTTCTCTGAATCTCATTTTATCCATCAATAAAATAAAGGGTGGTCTTGGGTCCTACCTCACAGGGTTATTTTGAGTGCTAAATGAGATAATGCATGACAAACAGTAAAATGTGGCCATTTAGCACAATCCTGATGAGTGTTAGCTATAATATTGTTATTAGGATGGAATAATGATCTTTATTTTGGTGTAGGGAAGGTAGGTGGCAACACACTAGGGCTCAAGGAATGAGTAGATTTTGAAATCTGGTAGCTTTATTCTGATTGATGTTTTCTCACACACTACATCTGAGATCTTTTTTGTTTCTTCCAGTATTTTTTACTCAAACCTTCTCCCAAGTGAGTGGCTTTGTCAGCCATTCTGCATGAGAACCTAGAAATCTTCAAGTCCTTTTTTATTTAATTTCTTCTTTTCAGACTTCATTGTCACTTGTGTTAAGAGAATTCCCTTTTTATCTCAGGCTTATTCTTCCTGTCATCACTGTCAACACTTAGCTGGATATCAGGAATTGAGGATTGAATGTTCATTGTCTGAGGTGGTGGGGGTTGATTCTAGCCTGCAGATCTGTACATGTGCAAACATAAAACCTAAAATATCACTTAAGGGAGCTGGAAAGGCAAGCCCGCCAAAACCCAAACGTCAGCAGAAGAATCCAGATCACCAAAGTAAAAGCCCAAATATGAGACATAGAAGACAAAAATACCATAGAAAAAAATCAACGAAGCAAAAAACTGTTTCTTTGAAAGGATAAACAAGATTGAGGGATCCCTAGCCAGACTGACGAAGAAAGAGCCCAAATAAACACAATCAGAAACACAAAAGATCAAGTCACAACTAATCTTGAAGAAATACAAATGATTATCAGAGATTGATAGCAATCTGTATGGAAACAAACTTGATAACGTAAATGAAATGGAGGACTTTCTGACATCACACAACCTCCCAAGGTTGAAACAAGAAGAAATTGAGATCCTAAAGAAGGAATTAATACCAATCCTATTCAAAGTATTTCAGGCAATTGAGAAAGATGGAACTCTCCCTAAATCATTTTATGACGCTAACATCACACTGTTACCCAAACTGGGTAAAAACCCAACAAAGAAAGAGAACTGCAGGCCAATATCGCTGATGAAAATAGATGCAAAAATTCTCAACAAGATTCTAGCTAATCAGATTCAACAACATACCTCAAAAATCATCCACCATGACCAAGTAGGCTAAATCTTTTTATTTGAATTCCTTGATAGCCACTATTATCTATCATCTTTCTCCTATTCCCAGCACCTATCACTTGACATGTGTAGAGTTTTGATTATTTGTGTTTGGCAAACAATTACATCATAATATGAGTTATAATTTTAATTTTTGGTATGTTTCTTATGTCCTATAATAACCAAAATTTTCTCATTGGGTCCACCTGCACAATAATCCTGGATAATTTTGCCATCTTAAAGTCTTTAATTTAATCTCTGTGCCCAGTTCTCTCTTTTTGGGGTCCTGCTCCCACCGGGTGTGGGATTTCCTGAAGGAGAGATAAATAGGTGAAAGAAGGAACTTATGACGAAAATAATATACTTGGACACCTGCTTGCAGGCCCAATGCCTGCAGGACAGATGACATTTAATGTTAGTTAACAGAAAGTTTTTATACCATTCATAAAGGGGCAAGACAAAGGAAATTCCTTCACGTACATAGCCTTTAAAAGTTACCACCATCTAGTGGTCTAGAAGCAACAAACAAGCCAAGAACACTATCTGCTTTCAGTCAATAAGTCTTTTTCATAAAACCAAAAATGATAGTTTTGGCCCAAAGTCCCAAATTACAGTCCTTGAAATGTCTCAAGAAAGTTTCCAAGTGCACATTTCTCCATGTAACAGGAGTTTTCTCTCTGGGGCTTCTATGACCTTCAAAACTTGGTAATCGCCTTTCTTGTCCAGGTGTCTTTGTTACTTTTCTCTTATCCTGCAGTGTTTATTTTTAAAGGAAACTCAAAAGAAGCTTTTAGTGATGTTTCCCAGGCCCCAAGGTTGCTCTCTGTAGTTAGTTAATTTATCATAAAAGTATCCAATTAGTATATTATGAATTCAGTGAAAACCCACTCTATAAACATTAACTTAAAATTTTAACTATTGAATTAAGTAAAAACCTTAACGATTAATCTTCATCCTAAATCTGTGAAAACAGTGTTATAAATCACCTACATAACTCCTAGATAAGTGTTAGAATTTATAATGAATTAATAATGAACTTACTATAAACTTGTGCTTCTAAAAAACCTTATGTCTAAACACTAAACTACATAATTCTAAATCAAATAAGGAGTGAATATACTTATATCATTTTTTACTCAAGCAATATCTAGTAACTTATAACCAAGTGACAGAAAGCATTCTTGATGTCCTTCAGAGTTTAGTGGGAAATGGAAAAATGAACCATGACATTTCCAGGTGAGCTGTGAATACTTCACGTAAACATGCCATTTTCTTCTTCCACGACTGCACAGAATTCTTCGGCCATACCAACAGCATAGACGGAAGACAGAAGGGCCTCAGCTGCCCCAACTCGCTTTGTGGCCAGGGGTCCTCAGTGCACCTGGACTTTGTCAATCAGGCGGGCCTCCAAGGCTGGCTCCCAACACACTCTCTCTCTCTTTTTTTAACCGTGTAAAGTTGCATATTCATGGATTTTGAAGATTAGAATATGGATACCTTTTAGGGCCATTATTAAGGCTACCACACTGAGTATGAATACAAAATATTGTAGGTAAATTATCTCTAGAGTTAGAGTTTGTTGAGAATAAGACATCTTCATCATGTGACCACTTCTTATTTACATATATGAATCATTAAGAGAGCAGAAAGAAGTATAACTTGCCAAGTTTACATGTATGGAATAAATTAATCTCTTAAAGCAGATATTCTGATGTCAACAGCAGTTTGACTTTGTGCTTATGATCTAGTTTGTTTCATACATGAGAGATAATAGATGATAGATAAATCAATAGATAGAGATAGATATCAGAGAATGGGGAGAGAATATTTATGCACGTAGACATATAACCTATTTACTTCTAAAAAATGGAGGATTGGAAGATTTTGTGCTTTCCTCATATTCTACATTTAGGAAAAAAACTCATATCCAATTTATTCCAATTTCTGTGCCTCCAATCATGGCAATGTCAGATTTTCTAGATAAGCAAGTAATGAAAAGTGAGATTGTGGGGAAATGATAGAGAAAATGGAGTAAGGACATTGGTAGCTTCATAAGAATCCTTCTGGAGTCTACTGAAGTGACGTTGTACCCGGTTTTAGTGACTATCCCTTCAATGACAATCCAACATGTAGTAAACCAGATGAATGTGCCACCAACTCTATCAGAGCATCATCTATCCTAGGTTTTTTTGCTATCATCTTAAGGGAAGCAGTATGGCATCTCATAAACATCACTGTACTCTCTGGAGATTAAATGTCTTTACATTTGAATATTAAACCCATGTCTATGTTTTAGAAAATGTGTCCAAACAAGCAGATCTATTCTCAAAAGTTCACATGAGAGGAGATGTTAATGCCACACTGCTTCTGCATCATTACATCTTTCATTGAAAGTGTAGATCAAATATAGAAACTTACCTTGCTTTTAGAAAAGAAGAAAGAGGCAATTCTGAATTGTGAGTCTGAAATCAGAATTGTGTCCTTGGAAGAACGCATAAGTAATGTTGGGAATACTTTTTTCATATTCTTGTCAAAGAAGGTTCAAAGTTCCTAAAGCATAAAAAGATGGATAAAGAATCATTAACACGGAGCTTGAAAGCTTGGGTTCAGGTTTTGCATGTACTGTGGATTTTTCTGTGTACTTGGAAGAGTTACTAACCTGCTGAGCTCAGTTTCCATATTTGTGAAACACACATAAGGTGATCTCTCCCACAACTTAACAGCCTTCTGTCTGTATAGAGAAAATGAAGGTAAGTCTATTTAGAACTTAGTAAGTCATTATCCCTTCAGCATGAACCAATATAATTTTTCTATCATGGGCTATTCTTTCTGCTTTTGGTTGAAGACTCACTGAAGATACTCCATTTGGGAAAAGGCCAGAGTGTCCACTAAGAGTACAAAGATTTATCTGGATAAATGGAGACCAAAGTGGCTTTGTTAAGACTCTTGTCCTTTTTAAATAATGTCATGTGGAGCCTCATGAATATGATTTCAAAGTCTAATGAATGAGAGCCAGAAGACAATTCTACAAGTATGGAACTCTCTGGGGAATAGGGTCCCTGTGAAGGCAGTAGCTTCCCCTTATCACACTTATCTAGGGATGAGACAATTAAACTGCACGCAGGGGTAGAGCTTGTTACGTTGAATATATTCATTTGTGGTAATTTCTGTCATTCCTTTTTTCTTCCCCAATTTTATTAAGTTGCCATTATGTACATAAATGGGGTTTTAACCAATTAATATATATAATATCATTGAAATTTGTAATATATTCTAAATATATATATTTTTTCTGTCTTTTAAAATTTATTTCACACTGCTTTCCATTTAAATACCTGTTATAACTAACTGATAGGCCACTGAATTTGTTAGGAGAGTGATAAATTTAATCCCTTTTTTCTTGTGTTTACAATCAGCTGACAAATATAACATAGGTGTCAAAAAGAGGAAGATGAAAATGTTCCTTAGTGCTGATAAGTCAATTCGAAGATTTCATTCAGCTACACAACCAGATGGGCTTTTTTTCTGCCCTGAATTAGCCTTCTTTAGTAGATACTGTTAGAGCTCCACCCACTCTTTCTTGGCACATATTGTTCATATGCAGGTCAATGCCTATTCTGAAATAAAGAAAGAGGAATCTGCATCTCATAGTTGTAGGGCATAGAATTTGCTGTCGAAACATGCTCAGCCCCTGTGTGGAACATTTGATTTCTCCGATGTCAATAATCAATAAATGACCTTTAGAAGTAGAGTGGTAGCCGGGCTCAGTGGCTCAGCCTGTAATCCCGCGCCTTTGGGAGGCTGAGGTGAGTGAATTGCCTGAGCCCACGGGTTCGAGACCCACCTGGGCAGGCGAGACCTCATCTCTACAATAAAATCAAAAAATTAGCCGGGCGTGGTAGCGCGCGCCTGTAGTTCTGGCTACTCGGAAGGCTGAGGCGGAAGGATTGCCGGAGCCCAGCAAGTCGAGGCTGCAGTGGCCGGGAGCGGCCCCTGCACTCCAGGCTGGGCGAAAGAGTGAGACTCCAACTCAAAAAAAAAAGTAGAGTGGGAAGTACCCAGTTCCTCCTGTTTCAGGGGGCATAACTTAGAAGACTGTCTTATACATCTCCCGGTGGTCCTGCTAGGCGAAACCCCAGCTTTCTGTCGACATAACCGACTCCCTGAAGAAACCCTGCAGTGGCCTCCTTTCCTTCTCTGACTCACCCTCCCACTACCTCATCAGTGCTTTCTGCTGTTAACTCCCAAGGTAACCCAAGATTATAGGGAATCCTGGGATCCTCTCCTAGTTTGCTTACCACACGAATAAAGCTGGAAAATAGACAGAAGGCACTCCTGCTGCAGATGAGCAGGACCAAAAGAGAAGCAAAAGAACTAAGCATGCTGAGTTCCTTCTTCAAATTTCCTCAAACAGGTCAATTGTATCTCTTCCCTCTACTGAAACATTTTCACTGCACCTCTGGATATTAAACTAGTGTTCCATTTTTGTATGTCAGATAATGTCTTTATTTTGCAATCAAACTTAATTGGCAGTTTGCCTAGATATAAAAATCTGGATTTATAATTTACTTTCTCTCAGTTTTGTTCAGATATGTATTCACAATCTGCTGATTTAGTTTTCCTTTCCAATGAAAAGACTGATGTCAGGCTAGTTATCATTACTTTGTATCTTTCTCTCGGTCATCTAAGTGTTTTTGTTTTTCACTTTCCTAAAATTATGATTCAGTATAGAATTTTGGACTTGTATTTGCCCCCAAATTAGTAGGGTTCCTTAATATGACTTAAATTTCTTCAGTTTGGCAAAATCTTACCCATTTTCTGTTCTTTCTATTCATTCCATGTGGAGTTTACACAAGAACATATTTGATTCTCCATGTGTCCTACCTGACTTTTAAATTGTCTTTAAAGTGTATTTTCCCTCTCTTTACTCTCTCTCTCTCTCTTTTTTTAAAGCAGGATTTATTGAGAGGACAGAAAAGCTCCCACAGCAGGAGGGGATCTGAAGGGGTTGTCCCATCTCTCTCTCTCTCTCTGTCTCTTTTTAAGTTGGAATCTCACTCTGTCGCCCAGACTGGAGTGCAGTGGCACGCTCATGGCCACCGCAGGCTCGACCTGCAGGGCTTCGGTGATCCTTCCGCCTCAGCCTTCCAAGTAGCCGGAGCTACAGCGCGCTCCACCACACCTGGCTAATTTTTTGATTTTATTGTAGAGACGAGGTCTCGCCAAGTTAACCCGGGCAGTTCTCTAACCCGCGGACTCAGGCAATCCATTTAGCTCGGTTTCTCAAAGTGCTGGGATTACAGGCTGAGCCACCGAGCCCAGTCCAACTCTTTACTCTCTAAGCTGTATTTGAATATTTTAAAGTTCTGATTAGTATATGTTAATTCTAAATTCAGTGTTGTCTGGTAATATTTATGTTATCCATCAAAGAATTTTATAAAATTGTTGATATGTAGTTTATCTTTATGATTTTTGTTGACTTCCTTTTTATATTTTGTTTTATACTGTTGATTAAAAGCTACTTTTTATTATTGGTTTACTTTTTTATTGCAATATTTATTTCATTGTAATATATTTTTATTGTTAAATAATTATTGTATGTATTTCTGGAGTGCATGCGATATTTTGATACATGCATAAAATGTGTAATGATCAAATCTGCATAATTGGAATATCCCTCACCTTAGACAATTATAACTTCTTTGTTTTGGAAATATTCCAGATTTTCTCTTTTGGCTATTTTGGAATATACAATAAATTATTGCAAACTATACTCACCCTATTGTGCTATGGAACACTAGAACTTATTTCTTCTATCTAACTGTAGTTTTGCATCTATTTACCAAGCTGTTTTTATCTCCTCCTCCCCCTTACACTTCTTTTTTTTTTTGAGTTGGAATCTCACTCTGTCACCGAGGCTGGAGTGCAGTGGCCGCTCCCAGCCACTGCAGCCTCGACCTGCTGGGCTCTGGTGATCCTTCTGCCTCAGCCTTCCAGTAGCTGGAACTACAGGCGTGCACTACCATGCCCGGCTAATTTTTTGATTTATTGTAGAGATGAGGTCTCACCAAGTTGTCCAGGCGGGTCTCGAGCCCGCGGGCTCAGGCAATCCACTCACCTCGGCCTCCCAAAGCACGGGATTACAGGCTGAGCCACCGAGCCTGGCTCCCCTTACACTTATTAGTCTCCAAAAACCATCAATCTACTCTGTAGCTCCATAAGATTTTTCTTTCAGCTTCCACATATGAGTGAGAACATGTGATATTTGTCTTTCTGTGTCTGGCTTATCTTACTTAACATAATGTTATTCAGTTCTATTCATGCTTCTGCAAATAGCAGGATTTAATTCTTTTTATTGCTGAACAATATTTCCTTGTGTATACACATACCATATTTTCTTCTTTCATTTATTAATTAAAGGACATTTAGGTTGATTCCATATCTCAGCTATTGTGAATAGTGCTGCAATAAACATGGGAGTACATATATATAATCTCTTTGACATACAGATTTCCTTTCTTTCGGATATATATCTAGCAGTGAGATAGCTAGATCACACGACAGTTCTATTTTTAGGTTTTTTTAGGAAACTCCAAACTGTTTAGTAGCTGCACAAATTTATATTAACATCAGCAGTGTCTGATTTAAAAAGGGCAAGTAGCACCATTCACAATAGCAAAAACATGGAACCAACTGTGCTGCCCATCGAAACTGGACTGGATAAAAAAGTGGTATAGATACACAGTAAATATTATACAGCCACAAAGAAGGACTATGGACTTTGCAGCAACTTGGCTGGATTTAGAGACGATCATACTCAGTGTTCTATCACAGAAACAAAGGACAAAGCATCATATGTTCTCACTCATAAGTGGACCCTGAACAATTATCATAATACTATAAGAAAGGGATTGGTAGTGGTGGGAACCAGCCAGGGGAGGGTGGGTGAGGTTGGCAGTTGAGGGAAACTGCAAGGGGAGGGGGGAAGGGTGGGATTGGCAATTGAGGGAAACTGCCAGGGAAAGGGAGGTGGGATTAGCAGTTGAGGGAAACTGCCAGGGGAGGGGAGCACACCTCATCAACAAGGGTACCTGCATAATGAACATTTGTATACCTAACCCTGAATTGTACCCCACTTCTTTAAAAATAAAAATTTTTAAAAAATGAGCAAGTCATCTGAAGAGACATTTCTCAAAACAAGACATACAAATGACAAAATGTATATTTTGAAAAATTTCAGCATCACTAATCATCAGGGAAATGCAAATCAAGTCCACAATGGGACATTATCTCACATAAATTACTGTTGTTATTAGTATATATTTTTTATTTGTTGCCTGGGCTGGAGTGCAGTGGCACATTCATAGCCACTGCAGCTTTGACTTACTGGGCTCAGGCAATCTTTTTGCCTCAGTCTTCCAAGTAGCTGGAACCACAAGCATGTGCTACCACGCCCAGTTAATTTTTTGATTATTTTATAGAGACGAAGTTTCACCGTGTTGCCCAGCCTGAACTCAAACCCTGGGGTCTCACTTCAGCCTCCTAAAGTGGAGAGATTACAGGCATGAGCCACTACTCCCAGCTAAATGGTGATTATTAAAACTCAAAAAATAACAGATGCTGGTGAGGATGCAGAAAAGGGGAATAATTACTTATTTTTATTTCCCTTATTTCCAGCTATTAAATAGAATTAGAAATTATGCAGAATGGTATAAAGTCTGTAATCTTTACTATCAGTGTGATTAATTTCATGTATCAACCTGACTGAGCTAAGGAACAGTCAGATAGCTGTTATATATGGGCATGTTTGTGAGGTTGTTTCCAGAAAAAAATCAGCATTTGAATTAGTAAACTGAGTGAGGAAGATCACCCTCACTAATGCAGATGGCCATCATCCAATCTGTTAGGACCCAGAAAAGAACCAAAACGCAGAGGAAGGATAAATTTAAATTTGTTCTACCTGAGCTGGGATATTCATATTTTCCTGCCGTGGGACATTGGTACACCTTGTCTTTAGGTCTTCAGACTTGAACTGGGACTTATATCATTGACACTCCTGGTTTTCAGGCCTTTCGGTTTGGAATGTTCCAAGGCATCCAATTTAAATGGCAGATCTTGGGACTTCTCAGTCTCCATGAATTAATTAAGAGATTAATGAATCTCTTTTAATATCTCTCTCTCTCTCTCTCTCTATTATCATCTTTCATTGGTTCTGTTTCTCTGAAGAATTCTGACTAACATACCATTCTTCTAAAACTTTTGGGTAAAGTTAAGTTTCCTCTATATCACTTTTATCATCTTTATAGAGTACTGAAAGTTTCCTTCATTTAAAGAAGTTGAATGTACAGAATTAAAACATGGAGAATGGTTAGAGCAATGTCTGTATCACAACACTCGTTAATTTTTGCTACTACTATTATTACTATTGATACTACTAGTATTATAATTTCTGCTGATACCATTTTAGCAGAGGTAACAAGGACAGTCTCTAATGTAGGTTTATCAGGATATAAACTCATAAGTTGAGGGGCATCTGTATATTGGCAAAAGGATAAAATGATAAATAGTATAAAAAATTATACTATTGTAACAGTACTTGGTAAAACATATGACACAATAAAAAAAATTTAAGAATTGAACATGGAAATGAAAACGAGAGAAAGAAGAGAGAAAGAAAAAGAGAGAGGTGGGATAATTAAGATAAGAGATTAATGAAAAAAGTGTCAGCTTATAGATATGATGTTACCATTTAGAAGACGCAGGAGAGCATTTACACCAGGTATATTGCAAGGACACGTTTATCCAGTGACTTCCCTGGATTGTACAGGGAAGTATAACTGACTAGCAACTTGGATGTGACCTTGAGCACATTCCCGCTATTCTTTGAATCCCAGCTTCATGCTCTGTGAAAATTTAGCTCATACAACATGTCCAAACTCTTTTATTTACACTCTTTGGTATAAAGTGACCCCCGAATGGTAGTTTTTGATCCAGGAATTCAAAGATGTAAGGGCATGGATAAGATTTTACTATAAAACAGAGGACCAGTTATAATGCTATTTTTGGTAATAGCCAGATGGTTATAGGCCTGCCATGGCTTGATCTTCCTGAGTCACAAGGAGAAAAATCCTCTCTATCTGCTTCATGGGCTGCTATTCTTCTGTGAAAAAACAACATGAAAGTTCTTTTAGAAATGTTAAATACACTAATATATGAAAATCAAGTAATCTGAGCCTTTTCTTTCCATGTTCTATCTTATTCTTCGTGGTTTCTGTTCCAGATTTCTTTTTTTTTTTTTGAGTGGAAGTCTCACTCTGTCACCCAGACTGGAGTGCAGTGGCTGCTCCCGGCCACCGCAGCCTCAACCTGCTGGACTCCGGCGATCCTTCTGCCTCAGCCTTCCAAGTAGCCGGAATTACAGTCATGCACTACCATGCTCAGCTGATTTTGTGATTTTATTGTAGAGATGAGGTCTCGCTGCCCAGGCAGGTCTCAAATCCGCAGGCTCAGGCAATCCACTCACCTCAGCCTCCCAAAGGCGCGGGATTACAGGCTGAGCCACCGAGCCCGGCTTGTTCCAGATTTCTATTTGCTTACTTTCTATAATTTCTATTTATTTATTGATATTCACTATAATTTGAAACATCATTCTTCTAGGTTCCTTTAGTTTCTTGTCCAAGATTTCATTGAACTCTTTGAGCACATTTAAGATATGTGTCTTAAAAGTGCAGAAAAAAATAGACTACTGATGAATATAAAATTTTAAACCTAAATTAGTATAAAGAAAATCTATGGTCATGAATTGGAAGATTTTTAGTTGACTGTCCTGAAGATTCCATGCAATCACAATTGCAACCCAAGTAAACTTTTTGTAAATATTGACACACAGATCCTAAACTGACAAGGAAGAGCAAAATCAGTAAATAGAGATGATAACATAAAAAAGAAGAACAAAGTAGGAGCATGCACATTACCTCATTTCATGACTTACTGTAGCTTATAGTAATCAGCACCATGGAGTATAGACAAAACAGACACAATAATCAATGAAACAGATTATAAATCCAAAAATTGTTCCATAGTATACAATCATTTTTGCATAGAACCAATGCACATCCTTCATATACTTCAAATCTTCTCTACACTACTTATAATACCTAATGCAATGTAAATGCTATGTAAATAGTTATCATGTTGTATATTTAAATATGTACTACTCTTCATGGATGTATTTCACTTTTTACAAATAAAATACGTATTCATGGTTGGTTGACTCCATGGATGTGTAACATGGAGATTCGGAGAGCTGACTGTATTTTTATTTAAAATTAAATCACTTTTATTCTCAAATTAAGACTCTAAAAACATTTATTCAATTAAATAAATAATGCTGTACATAAATTAATATTTTAATATCCCAATTAATTATTTGAATAAATTTTATCAAACATTATCCACATTCCATTTACCTAGTAAATTTTACACTCCTATATGTATCTGCCCATATGAGGCACATGTATAAATATGTTCATGGGTTCATTTATACTCCTGTTTCACATGTATGTTTATACTGGTGTGTGGTAGAAGAACTGAATGTAGAATGAGTGAATGAATCAAACATTTTCTATAAAGTTTTTGACAAGTAGAACCCCAAATATCTTATAATTCTCCTTAGCATTCTCACTTAGGTATTATTACAATGGACACAATATTTATTTTTTTCTACAGAACAGACATTTGAAGAGGTAAGGATATCATTTCAGGAACCTAATCTCCAAGTAATTTCAGACAAGGAGAATATCTCAGAAGAATGAAACTTTGCTATTATGGGTTCCACAATGTTAAACTCACAATCTCACAATTTTGCCTTCTCAACAACTCTCTGCAATGCACTCTTTACCTCCTTGTTCCTCAGGCTGTAGACCATAGGGTACAGCATGGAGCTGACCATAGTGTAGAACACAGATGCCATTTTGTCTGTGTCCATGGAATGACTGGAGCTGGGCTGTAAGTACATGAAGATAATAGTCCCATAGAAGATGGAAACTGCAGTGAGGTGGGAAGCACAGGTGGATACAGTCTTCTGAAGTCCTGAAGCTGAGTGTATCTTCAAGATGGTGACAATAATGAATATGTAGGATACCAAGATAACTGAGAGAACAAAGAATATATTGAAATTCACAACATAAACAAGAACCAGCTCACTAACATGTCTATCAGAACAAGAGAGAACCATGACTGCTGGAACATCACAGAAAAAGTGATGGACAAGATTGGACATACAGAAAGAGAGACTAAATATTCCCCCAATGTGGATCGAGGCATTCAGGAAACCACCAACATAGCAGCTTATGACCAGACATGCACACACACTTGTTCTCATGGTGGTGGTGTAATGCAGGGGTTTACACACAGCTGCATAGCGGTCATAGGCCATTGAGGCCAAGAGGAAATTCTCCATAGTGGTAAAAGCTGCAAAAAAGAACATCTGAGCAGCACATGCATTGTGGGAGATGATCTTGTCTCCTGTAAGGAGCCCATCCATGACCGTGGGAGTGACAGCTGAAGAGTAACACAAGTCCACCAGAGACAGGTTACTGAGGAAAAAGTACATAGGAGAGTGGAGACGAGAGTCCCAGAGGATCAAAATGATCATCCCCAGGTTTCCAACCACATTGATGAGGTATATGAGAGTGACTGTGATAAAGAGGGGGATCTGCAGCTCTGAGACAGTGGTTAGTCCTAAGAGGATGAAATGTATCAGTTCTGTATGGTTCTCCATCAGTGTTATTTAGGAATGAGAAGATCACCTAATGAGAAATAAAGAAAAAGAGTGTTAATCGATATGTGGAATAGATATTACAATGAAATTGGAATGTTTATAGACCATATATTATATTTCATCATTGCAATAGTACATAATTCAAAATTCTGCCAATTCCAACATCTTAATCTTATATTTTAGTGCATTAAATACCTATAGAGTTACAAATTGCTGAATTGGAAAGATGTTCATGGATGATCTCATCAGTTCTTACATTTTTATAATTGTTAAGTATTATTTGGAAAATTTTGCAAATTTTTCAACATGATATGTCTGGAAATACATATATTTCAGTCTATCAGTTCTGTTATTTTTATCTATGTTGTCTACCTGACAAGATTGCTCTGGAGACTTTGCATATGCATTCAGAATCCTCTCAACAATATTATGAGTTCAGTTAGTTGTTATTTTTATTTCAATAGAGAGGCACAAGACATGAGGTGATTTATTTATGTTTACACAAGAGTTAAGAGCAAGTCAAGTTTTGGGCCCAAGCAGAGTGGTTCCCAAGTACAACATTCTTAATTGTTTATAAATCAAATTGTTTTTAATGAGATTTGCAGTCACTTATTTTCTCTCTTGGTTCAAACTCAGTGTTTGGAGTTTCACAGTGAATTAACTGAGAGCTATATGAACATTAAGTGTCTTGGACAACTGGGGCAGTAGGGGAATGTGCAACCAGCAAAGGCAATTCTGTGGGGAAAACACAGCATCACATACAGAGCTTGGTCTCTGGGAAGAGCTGCATATATACCATTTACCACTGGTCCCTGCCTAACTCCCCTGAACCTTATTTTCTCCATCTGCAAAATGAAGATACTAATAATATCTAACTCAAAGTAATATTGTGATATTTAAATGTGAAAATGCACAAAAATGCTTAAATATCGAGTGGTTAGCAAAGCTAAAAAGTGCTAGCTATAATATTATTATCAGGATGGGGTGATGGACCCTTTGGGGGGATCCAAAAAACCCAGGAATTATTTTGTTGAGGGTGGGTACCTTGTAGTACAGGCTTCCTCCAATAGGGAAGTGTTCTACGAAACCATTGGCATCAGTGTCCCAGGTAGCATGATTGTGAAAGGCTGGTTCTGGCTTCAGAGAATTTTTTTTTTTTTTTTGAGATTCTTTCAACTCGTTTGCCAATTTCATGATGGTTAATTTGCATGAATCATATTCCCACACCTTGATGAATGTTCAGCAGTTGCTGACCAAAAACTGGCGTGACTCTCATGCCCCACATTTTCTATTCACTGGATCACCTCTCAGTGCCTTTTTTTGTTTACCAATGTGAAAAAAGGACTCAAAAGGAAACGTTTGACAATGTGGCAGAAACACTAAAAGGCAACAAAAGTGATAAGTTCCAAAACTGTTTGGAGTAGTGGAAAAAGTGTCTCTATAGGTGTATTGTATCAAATACAGAGTACATTGAGTGTGACTGAAGTTTAAATATGTAAGAATAAATAAACATTTTTAGTTTTATAAATAAATTCTGTGAGAGTTTTGGTCCTCCTCTGCATGTACGTTTAGGAAAATTATAATTATTTTACCATAAAGGCAAATGAGAATTTATAGTTATGTGATGCTCTACAATTTTACACAGCTAATAGGAGGAAGAGTCAAGATTTAAATCCAGTGTAAAATCAGAAGTCTGTACTTTTGGACATACCACTGTCAATATGTATAGATGAGCTAGAAATAATAAGGATGAAATTATGGGGAAAGTATTCAAAAGAAGTTTGGATCTCGCAAGAACATGGAACCAACCATGCTGCCCATCAAAAGAGGACTGGATAAAAAAAAGTGGTACATAGACACAATGGAATATTATGCAGCCATAAAGAAGAACAAAATCATGAACTTCACAACAACCTGGATGGAATTAGAGTCTATAATACTGAGTGCTCTTTCACAGAAACGAAGAACTGTGTATGACATATTCCCACTCATAAGTAGACCCTGAACAACCACCACAATACTATAAGAAAGGATTGACAGTAGCGGGATACTGCAGGGGGATGGAGTGTGGGGGGGTGGGATTGACAGTAGTGGAAATCTGCCTGGGGAAAGGGGGCACACCTCATCAACAAGGGTATCTGCACAGTGAAAATTTGTATACCTAGCCCTGAAATGTACCCCACAATTTTAAAATAAAAAAATTTTAAAGTTAAAAAAAGAAGATATATTTGTCAAGTAACTTGACCAGATTTACAGATAAGTGTAACTGATTCAAACTTAGATGGATGTGGCTTTAAAGCCACTACTACCGTTCCTTACATCCTAGTTTCATGTCCTGCAAAAACCTAGCTCATATAATGAGCTTATTTCACAGAGATCTAAAAATAAAATTAAAGCAATGGTAAAACCCTGCTAAGACAATGCCTGATACAAGAAATGAATTCAGTGTTAGTCCTCTCCCAATCCTTCTCATTCTCCTCATAGGTGGCTTTTTGCACATATGCAAAGCATTGGAACTTGCAATTATTTTATAATAAATATGTTCTATCACGTGCCCAGAACTGAAAAATAAAACTTGCCTAGCTCTAACACAAAAGGCACAGCTTGACTCTTTTTTATCTAATTAAATTGATTAATTAGATAAAAAAGTCTTAACTTTGTATCAGTTCCTGTGTTAACAATGGTCATCATAAACTGAATAACATGGTAACTTATTTTGGGGGTAGAGACAGCAAACTGAAAGTTATCAACCAAATAATTATAGTGCTGTAATTAAAATTTTATGAAGTGTTATTAAGTTACCTTGAAAGTGCTCACAATATGCCAGAGCACTTTACATGAATTTTCTTTCTTCTGTGATTTGCCATATTTAGAACAAGCAAGTAAAATGTGCATCTAATTAAAGTTATTTTTGAAAGAAAACATAATTTCAGTCTGACAACTGATATACTGAGTGGCCAGTGCATTGTTGGCTCTCTTATATACACTGCTAGGTATGAAGAGACACAGAATGGTTCTTCTTGAATTGGGAATTCAGAGGTGTAAAAGTGTGGATAGACTTGTACTATAAAGCACAAGATCAATCTTAGCTCTATTCATAAACAGCTGGGCATAGACCTGCCAACACTAGATTTTTTTTTGTAATGCACAAAATGAAATACTTTCTTCCTTACTGGTTGCTCTCCCACTCTTACGTGACAATGAAAATGAAAGTTTTGCTAGTATAAAATATACTACTCTTTTAAAATCAGATAATCTGCCAGGCTCGGTGACTCAGCCTGTAATCCTGCGCTTTGGGAGGCTGAGGTGAGTGGATTGCCTGAGCCCGCGGGTTCGAGACCCACCTGGGCAACTTGGCAAGACCGCATCTCTACAATAAATCAAAAAATTAGCCGGGCATGGTAGCACGCACCTGTAGTTCCAGCTACTTTGAAGGCTGAGGAGGAAGGATCGCTGGAGCCCAGCAGGTCGAGGCTGCGGTGGCCGGGAGCGGCCACTGCACTCCAGTCTGAGCGACAGAGTGAGACTCCAACTCAAAAAAAAAAAAAAAAAGAATAAAGTTGAAGCACGTACATTACTGGTTTTATGCATTACCATCACATATAGTAATCAAAACAGTATGGGTGAAGGAAAGATAGACAAATAAATGGAATGGGTGACAGGATGCAGAAGTTGACCCATGTGTAGATAATAATCTGAATTTTGTGAAAGATGGAAAGGCAGATCAATGGAGAAAATATGTTAAGTTTGGAATATTTCCTCTCCAACCCTGTTGAAATTGATTTGCCATTGTGATGGTATTGGCAGATGGGACCTGTACATATATACAATGGAAGATTATGCAGCCATAAAGAAGGGCAATATTAAAAACTTTACAACAACTTGGATGGACTTAGAGTCTATAATACCGAGTGAACTATTACAGAACCAAAGAACTGTGTGTCATGTTCTCACTTATAAGTGAACCTTGAACGATTTTTGTAATACTGTAAAAATGGATTGGCAGTAGTGGGAATCTGCCAGGAGAGGGGGACATACCTCATCAACAAGGGTACCTGCATAATGAACATTTGTATAACTAACCCTGAATTGCACCCCACATCTTTAAAATAAAAAATTTAAAAAGAATGTAGATTAGAAAGTAAGAAATAAAAACTAACATTAAAACTAACATTAACAAAAAAAAGATGTTTGGGTCATGAGGTTTCCACCCTCGTGAATGAATTAATGCCATTATTAAATGAATGCATTTATTAACGCAGAAGTAGGTTTGCTCCCTCTTGCTCTCTCTCTCATCCTCTCTTTGCCCTCCCACCACGGAATGATGTAGAAACAAAGGTCTCATCCATTGCCAGCCACTGGACTGTGAGTTTTCCAGCCTCTAGAACAGTGAACCAATACATTTCTGTTCCTTATAAATTACCCGGTCTGTGGGCCAGGAGCAGTGGCTTACACCTGTAATCCCAGCACTTTGGGAGGCAGAGACGAGAGGACTGCCTGAGACCAGGGGTTCGACCAGCCTGGGCAACTTGACAAGACATCATCTCTAAAACAGATTTGAAAAAAATAGCCAGGCGAAGTGCAACTACTTGGAAGGATCGCCTGAGCCCAGCAGGTCCAGGCTGTGGCAGCCATGAGCGTGCCCTGCACTGCATTCTGGGCAACAGAGTGAGACTCCAACTCAAAAACAAACAAACAATAACTCAGTCTGTGGCATTCTGTTAAATGACACAAATGAAGAAATACAAAATGCCACAACAGTTGTTGTGCATATAAAAAAATTAAATGTAAACTGAAACCATATGTTCCTAGAAACTTCCATGCAAATATTTATAAAAACACTTTATTGAAAATGAAAATTAAACGTTTAGGCAGACTTTGACTAAGTATTAAAACTGTATTACAAATGTGTGACTTATCCACACTGAAGGGAGATATAGAAAAAAAAGTTGAACTAAGTAATGCTGGAAAATAGTGTGTGACTAAAAAGTCTGTCACAAATAAAAGGAAATATACCGACATATAATATTGTTGTTCTAAAGGGCACAGATGAACAATTATGGAACTGCTTTACTTTTGTGTGGAGTCAAATAAGGAAATCTATGAATTGGGGTTGTTCAGTGCCAAGTTTCTAACTGTCAGAGAGGAAAGTTATCAATAAGAAAAGGGGTGGACTCAATAAACTGGATTAGAGCCAGAAATATCAGTATGAAGTAATATTTTGCTTAATATCAATATGATTGCTAGACACTGGAATACATATTGTTTTGTGTAACATGTATGTATCTCATATATACTAGTTCTGTCTCTAAGAGAACCTGGGCAATAAGTTGGTTGCTTGTTTTTCCATCCCAGCAGAGAGTACTGAAGCTCTAGCTTGAGAGGCTCTCAGGCAGCTTGTTTTCCAGTGTGAGTACTTCAGCCTGAGAGGCCTGCCTGACGTTTGATACATTGTTACCAGAGTACCCTCCCTGTGTGTGTGCCTAGCTTTTCTCTAGCTATCTCCTATCTCATTCTCCCCTCTGGAGTAAATCGATACAGATTTTTCAGGTTAACCTGGACTTCAAGGGTCTTAGGTCGATGGGTCTGGTTAGCCTAGCTGACCCTGAGGGACTGCTTCGCCTAGCCCCACAAGTGTTGGCTCTTCTGGGCTGGCAAGCCAAGCCCTGAGAGGGTTGCTGGTTCCGTGGGCTGGCAAGCCTAGCCCCTGGAGTGTCTCAGCTTCAGAGCCCTGCCTTCTTCCAGCAGCTCTCCCAATATGGCTGGTTGTGTCTGCTGGTAAGCCAGCACCTGTGGGCACAGCTCTTTGGCTGAGAGGAGCTTCTGCAGATTTTCAGGTTGGGGCTCCTGTCCTGTGCCCAGGAGGAATGAGGGAAATGGATGGCCGGAGAGTGAGAAAGCAGGATTTATTGTGAGGACAGAAAATCTCCCACAGTGGGAGGGGACTCTCGGGGGATGCCAATTTGGAGCGGAAACCTGGTGCTTCTATAGCCCTAAGACTGAGATTGCAAGGACGTTGTTTACCAATGTGAGGGTAATAGCCTGAGAGGCCTGCAGGAAGTTTGCTACGTTGTTACCAGAGAACCCGCCCTGTCTGTCTGCCTGCTTTTCTCTAGCTAGCTGCTGTCTCAGTGGCTGCTGGTGTTTCTTGGCTTGTGATTTTATCACTTCAATCTCTGCTTCTGTGGTCACACTGTTGACTTTTTAAAACCTGTATTCACTTCTCTCTGAAGCCTTCTCATATTTATACATGGATTGCTTTTAGGGCTCACACAAATAAATAATCCCCCACAATCCCTCAACCTTAAATACTTATCTTAATCGTCAGCTTTGTTCTTTTTATGCCATATAAAGTAACATTGACAGGTTTCAGAGATTAGATCATCGATCTTTTGGTGTACCACTATTCTGACCACACCCAGATTATATGGGAACATTCTATACTATCTTTGAAAATTTTCTGCAAATAATTTAAGATAATTTTTAAAATAATTTCAAAGTACAGTAATTATTTAAAATAACAATTGGAAATGTTTCCAGCAGGAGAAATGCCACTCTAAAGCCAGAAGTGATTATTTGTACTATACCATGCTGCCTTACCCACACTAGCAAGAGCATCTGAACACTTTCATGCACAATCTTCGAATATTGAGATATGGAAGCATCTCATGGTATCGAGACAATAGAGAAGATATGCATCCACACTCCTGTGAGTAGTGTTTGCATAGCAAAGTGCTCCCTGAGGATCAAAATTAAAAGTATAAACATTGTGCATTATATTAGCATGTTGAATATATGATATGGTTATTACTGACTGCTATTGTCATGTTTATATTCCAGTACATTTAGAAACATTTCAGTTAGTTGGGTATTTTGTATATAGGAAGTCGTTTTCTAAATATCATCATACATTAAACTTTTATATAATCTCATATTTATTTTTATGAGTTATAAAATAGTATTTATTTTCTGTGCTACTTGCCACTTAGTGAGATACCATTGAAAAGTAAAAATGATGAGATGTTTCACTTAGCAATGAGACTTCCAGGAAATCATTGTGTCTAAAAGTGGAGAGTGCAAGTGTTGAATGAAATTCAGAGAAAAAAAATTCAGCAAAGCAGAAAATAAGCTATGCCTCTTGAAATGTGCTATATGCCCATCCAGAGGGTTTATATTGTGATTCAAAGATTCACTATGCTGATACAGTTGGATTCAAAGCTTAATTATTTTATTCACTCACTTAAGAAAGAGTGATTAAGAATCTACAGATATGTATTTAGGTACAGAGCAGGATCATGCAAACACAGTAGGAAAGTTTTGCTCTCCTGAAGTTTAAATTCTAGTTGGGAATGATTGCTAGCACACAAGTGAGCAGAGACCTCTAAAATAGGGGAGTGTCGATAAGGATTCTGAAGAATAGTGCAGGTGAAGGGTGAGGGGCAGTGCACCTGGGAACAGGAGAGAGACTGTTATAGAAAGGAGGCCAAGAAAGGCTTCCACGAAAGGTTAATATTTGTGTAAGCAGAATGGAGGGACAGCAAGCACAAATGCCCTAGGGCAGGAGCATGCTTAGAGTTGTGAAAAAATATTAAAGCGATTAGTGTAGTTGAAGAGAGAGAGAGGACTGGGAGAAGGATAAGAGATGATGCATCTCAACTAAATTAACAATTAATGAACAGCATTAAACATTTCAAAGCACTTGAAGAGAGACAAAATGTAAAATATTGCTAATATCTCAGGCCGTAAATAGTGTGAATGTTGGTAGTCACATATAAATAAAAAAATGCATGCTTTTACTTTTACTTCATTTTTATTATACTCTGACTGTTTTATCCTTTTGAAAAGTGAATGTAAAAATGTACTCCAAAAATGACTTAGTCAAGACAGACATATTAATTCTTTTAAGGCGCTTTAGCTATAGATCTCTCAATAAAATATGCCAAAGATATGAGCCCTTACTTTCATTTAAATTATATTCCCTTTTTACTCCATCAAGAACTCTTAGGACAGCTATTAAACTGAAGAAAAAAATATTCTCAATAATTTGGATGGACTCAGAGTCTCCAGTACTGAGTGATCTTTCACAGACACAAAGAACTGACTATCACTTGTCTTTCTCATAAGTGGACCTTGAACAATTATTGTAATACTATAAGAAAAGGATTGACAGTAGCGGGAAATTGCTGGGAGTGGGACGGAGAAACTGGATTAGTAGTAGTGGTAATCTGCCGAGGAAAGCGGGGACACACATCATCAATACAGGTACCTGCATAATGAGTATCTGTGTACCTAACCCTGAATTGCACCCACATCTTTAAAAGAAAAAAGACAACATTAGTCCCAAATTTATATTCTAATACTCCGAGATTAATGCATTTACTTTAACACTAGCCACATTCCATTTACCTCTGGGTAATTTTCTACTCCCATGTGTATGTGTCCAAATGGGTGCACTTCTGTTCATGGGCTTGTTTTTTCACCTGTTTTACACATATGTTACTAGTAACATAAGATAGAGAAAATGCCTATTGAAAGAGTGAATGAACGAAATCTCCTTAGTAAGAGCTTTTTTTTTTTCTTGACAAGCAGAACTGAAACATTGTATGCTTCCCTTTAGCCATCCTCATTCAGGTATTACATCTCTAATCATTGTTTCCTTTTTCTAGACAACAGACTTTTGAAGAGGTAAGGGTATTACTTCCAAAATTACACCTCGGCATGGGTTTTAAAATGTCACTGGGTGTCTGGAGAACATCAAAGAGGAATGGAATGAGGCTGTTGTTCAGCAACCCATGTTAAACTCACAATCCTGGAAATGATTTTAATGTAGTCTTCCCAAGAACTTTCTTGAATGCAGTCTTCACCTCCTTATTCCTCAGACTATAGACCACAGGGCTCAGTATTGGTATGACATGGTGTAAAACACAGCTGCAATTTTGTCTGTGTCCACAGAATGACTAGAGCTGAGTTGCAGGTACATGAAGGTACTAGTCCCATAGAAGATGGAGACAGCAGTGAGGTGAGAGGCACAGGTGGACAAAGCCTTTTGGTAACCTGCAGTTGGGGGCATCTTTGAGATGGTGATAAATATGAATAGGTGGGATATCAAGATAACTAGAAGGACAAAGAATATCTGGAAGCTTGCTACATAAACAAGAACCAGTTAAAGGATACACTAAAAATTAAAGCCAGAAAAAATCAGCAATGAAAGAACAACAGCAGCAGCAACAACAAAAATACATAGAAAACAAATAGCAAAATGGCAGAAGTAGGTTCTTATGAGTAGTTTCTGAAATGAAGTTGGATTAAACTGTCCAATAAAGGAGAGTGATTAGCAGGATGTACAAAAAACACGATTCCACTATATACTGTCTAAAACCTATTTGCATTCAAAGGCACAAATATGTGAACCTGAAAGGATGAAAATGGCACTCTGTGAAAATGGTAACTGAAAAAACTCGATTGGCTGTACAAATCAGACAAAATAGACTATTAGTAAAAAATTCTAGAGAGCGAATAAAAACATTGTCTTGATACACTAGTCAATTCATTAAGATATAATTATTGTAAACATACACATACCTAAAAACAGAGTTCCAAAACATATGAAGCAAAAATGGACAAAATTAAAGGAAGAAATAGACGGTTACACAATAATAGATGAAGACATCAATATTCTGTTCTAATAATATGTATGTAAAACAGCTGAGAGAAGATCAGTAAAAGGAAATAAGGGATATGAACTACACAATAAAACAAACCCAACAGTCATATGACTAGAACACTCCACCCAAGAACAGCAGAAGTCACATTCTTCTCAGTTGCATAGGAAATGTTTTTTCAGATGACCCCATTTATATGATCTGAAGGTTTGTGTCCCCTCAAAATTCAGGTTGAAACATAATCCTCATTGTGGTGGTATTAAGAGGTGGCGCATTTGGAAAGTGTTTAGGTCATGAGGGATCAACCCTACTGAATGAAATTAGTGCCCGTGTAAATGCAGCATAAAGGAGCCTGTTTGCCCCTTCTGCCATGTGAAGATGCAGCAAAGAGGTATCACCTATAAAACTGAAAATACACCCTTGCCAGACACTAAATTTGTGGGTACCTTGATCTTGGACTTCCCAGCCTCCAGAACTGTGAGAATTAAATGTTTCTTGTTCCTAAATTTCCCAGTCTAAGCCATTTTATCATAGTAGCAGGAACAGACTAAGATGACCATAAATTTGGCAACAAAACAAATCACAATAAATTTTATTTTATTTTATTTTTTTATGTTTTTGGTTTTTTGGGGTTTTTTTTTTAGTTGGAGTCTCACTCAGTCACCCAGACTGGAGTGCAGTGGCCGCTCCCGGCCACCACAGCCTTGACCTGCTGGGCTCTGGCAATCCTTCCGCCTCAGCCTTCCAAGTAGCTGGAACTACAGGCACACACTACCACGCCCGGCTAATTTTTGATTTATTGTAGGTCTTGCCAAGTTGCCCAGGTGGGTCTCGAACCCGTGGGCTCAGGCAATCCACTTACCTCAACCTCCCAAAGCACGGGATTACAGGCTAAACCACTGAGCCCAGCTCACAATAAATTTTAAATGCTTGAAATCTTAGAAGACAACTTCACAGATCAAAATGAAAAATTATTGGAAGCCAACAACAGATGAGAATTTTGATTATCTATACATATGGAAATTAAAGAGCACACTCTTTTTAATTTCAATTTTTAAAATGTGAGGAACAATTCAGGGTGGTATACAAATGTTCATTATGCAGGTACCCTTGTTGATGAGGTGTGGCCCCTCTTCCCTGGGCAGATTCCCACTACTACGAGTCCTGCCTCTCTGTCCCCACCCCCGGCAGTTTCCTACCACTGCCAATCCTTTTCATATAGTGTTACGATAATTAAGAACACACTCTTGCACAATGAGTCAAATACAACAATCAAAAGGGAAATTATAAAATATTTTGAAACAAATGAAAGTGAAAACACAACTAACCAAAACGTGTGAGTCAGCAAAAGTAGTGCTCACAGTGAAACTTATTGGTGTAGATGCCTGACTTAAAAATGAGTAAATACCTGAAATCAATAACCTAACTATATACCCCAAGAAGCAAGAAAAGACATTGAAACTAACACAAAAGATAGCAATCAGAAGGAATTATTTATACATTACCTTATTGTTATTATTTATACATTACCTTATTGTTATCATAAGGTAAATAATGTATAATAATACATTATTATAATAACAATAATAATACATTATTTACCTTATAATAACAATAAGGTAAATAATGTATTAAAACTAACAACAATAGAAAAATCAGCAAAATCAAACTTTATGTTTAGAAAAGGTCAACAAAAGTGACAATTCTATGTATATTAATTATGAAAAATTAATAAAGAATACTCAAAACACTATAATCAGAAATAAAACTGACCCTACCACTGACCTTACTGAAATAAAAAGGATTATAATAGAATACTATGAAAACTGGACACCACCATATTAGATAACCTGGTTAAAATATACAAATGCATAGAAATATACAAACTGCCAAAACTCATTGAAAAAACAGAGGAAATCTGAAGAGATGTATAATATATGAAGAAATTGTGTCTGTAATATGTAAATTCCCCAACAAAGAAAAGCCTAGAATCTATGTCATCACTGATGAAGTTCACCAGACATTTAAAGAATTAACACAAATTCTCACATTTGGTCAGAACAAATAAATAAGAAGAAAAACTTTAACTCAGTCTTTGATTTCAGCATTACCTTCACACCAAAATGAGACAATGTAAATTAGTACAGCCATGATGGGAACAGTATAAAGTTTCCTCAAAAGACTAAAAGTAAAACTTACATATGATTCACTACTAGGTACACACCTATACCAAGGAAATGACATCAGTATGTCAAAGAGTTGCACCTGCATGTTTATTGCAGCATTATTTACAAAAGCCAAGATACGAAATCAATCTAATAGTGTCTCTACAAATAAATGATGAAGAAAATATGGTATATATACACAATGAAATACTATTCAGCCATAAAAAGTAAAGAAATCCTGTCATTTGTGACGACATGGATGAAACTCAGAGACATTATGCTTAGTGAAATAAACAAAGCACAGAAAGATACATACCATATAACTTCACTTTCATGTGGAATCTAAAAATGTTGATTTCATAGAAGCCTACAGTACAATGGTAGTTACGAGGGGCGGGGGGATTGGGGGTTGGTTGGTGAGATGTTTCAAATGATACAAAATTTCCGTTGAATAGGAGGAGTAAGTACCAGGGCTATGTTGTACAACATAATGACTATGGTTAGTAATCATATATTGTTTTTTTGTTTGTTTGTTTTTGTTTTTGTTTTTTTTGAGTTGGAGTTTCACTAGGTCGCCCAGACTGGAGTGCAGTGGCCGCTCCCGGCCACCGCAGCCTCGCCTGCTGGGCTCCAGCGATCCTTCCGTCTCAGCCTTCCGAGTAGCCAGAATTACAGGTGCACGCTACCACGCCCGGCTAATTTCTTGATTTATTGTAGAGATGAGTTCTCGCTGCCCAGGCGGGTCTCGAACCCGTGGGCTCAGGCAATCCACTCACCTCAGCCTCCCAAAGGCGCGGGATTACAGGCTGAGCCACCGAGCCCGGCTAGTAATCATATATTGTATTCTTGAAAAATGCAAGAAAGTGGCTTAGTAATAAAACTAATAACTGAGAGGTGATACGCATGTTAATTAGCTACATATATTCATTACATAGAATGTATATACTTCAAAGCATCGTATTTTACCAAGTAAATATGCACAATTTTATCTACCAATTAAAAAAGAGAGACAAAGACATCAAGGAAAGAAAAACTGCAAATCAATATGTCTCATGATTGCAGATGCAACAAACCAATTCCATCAGCATATTAAAATGATTACAAAGCATGACTGAGAGAATTTATGCCAAGAATGCCTGGGAGTTTTAAAATTCAAAATCAGTTGTTGTAATAAACCACTTAATAGGATGAAAAAAACCATGTTATTATCTCATGAATTCAGAAATGTATTTGATAAATTTTTCTATACTTTTATGATAAAAACAAAACAAACACTCCAAAAACTAGGAATAGGAATATATTTTGTCAAATTACTAAAGAGCAGTAATGAAAAACTCCCAGTTTACATCAAAGTCAAACTCACAGCTGACATTATATTTAAATGCGAAAGACTGAAATCCTTCCCCATATGATCCAGTGCCAAATAAGCAAGCCTATTTTCACCACTTTTACTTAAAGTTGTACTGGAAGTTCTATCCAGAGCTATCTGCACACATAAATAACAAAAAAAGAAAATAAATGAAAGGAAGCCCAAGTTAAAAGGAAGAATAAAAATCATCTTTATTTTCAGATGACATGCTTTTCTATATAGAAACTCTTAAAGAATGTACAAAAAGCTATTTGCTAATAAACTTATTCAGCAAAATTGTACATGATCTTGAATAATGATTACCAAACAATGATAATCTGTGATTCTCTACACCAAGAAAAAATCTGAAAACTAAAACGCACACATTTCATTTACTCAGAGATACATTTAACCAAGAAAGTGTATGTCATGTGCACTAAAATATTTTTTTTAAGTGCTAAGATAAAAAAGAACGAAAATTGACATTCTGTATTCATGGATTGGAAGAGAATATTGTTTAATTCTAATACTTTCCAAAGTAAACTACACATTTAATGCAATCTCTTCCAAAATTCTAAAGGCCTGTTTTCAAAAATGGAAGAGATAATACTAAAATTCAAATGTTGATCTGAGGGTACAAAATTTAAGTTAAACTGGAATAATACATTTTATCGATCTCTTGCCTTGCATGGTGACCACAATTAATTTAAATATATTGTATATTCAAAATTGCTAAAACAAATTTTTAACATCCTCATCTCATCCCAAAATGGCAAACTGGTGAAGTGATGCGTATGTTAATTGTCTTGAACAAAATATCACATTGTACCCCATAAACATACATATTGAAAATAAATTAAAATAAAATTTATATGAAATTTCAAGAAACCCTGAATATCCAAAACAATCTTGAAAAAAAAGAATAAAGTAAGACCCACTCTTCTTGATTTCAAAATTGAACACCAAGTAAAATAAAGGCAACATGGTTCTGTCTTAAGAATGTAAACATAGACCAATGAAATAGAATTGAGAGTCTAGAAATAAATCCACATATCTATGACTAATTGATTTTTGACAAAAGTGTCACATCCACTCAATTGAAAAAAAAATAGTTTCCAAGAAATTGTACTTAAACAACAGAATATCCAGATGCAGGAGTAAGTTGGGTATCATATACTGAACAATTGCCAAGAAAGTAGATTTTAGGTACTCTTACTACAGAAAAAGAAAAATAGAAAGAAAGGAAACTATATGAGATGATAGACACGTTAATTTGCTTGACAGTAGCAATCGCATCATACATAAATATATATACTATATATATTATAAAATATATATATATTTATATCAAAAACCATGTTGTACACCTTAAATATACACAATGAACTACCACTCTGGGACTGATCTCTAGGAATAAATATAAATAAATCTGCAAAAGCCACTCCTTTCATGTGGAAGAGGCAGGTGTTCTTCCAGATGTGCAAATATAAAAGTAAGAACACAAGGAACACGAAAAAGCAAAGAAATATGACACCGCCAAAGAAACATAATAATTCTCCAGCAAAAGACCCCTCAAATTTCACAAAATGCCAGAAACGAATTAAATCTAATAATCTTTAAGCAACTAGTGAGATACAAGAGAAAGCTAACACATAACGCAAAAAATTAGGAAAACAATGATCTGCATTAGGAATTTAACAAAGAGCTAGCTTGCACATAAGGACAAGCCTGTGGAACCACCCAGGTAGAAGAATAAATGAAAAAAGAATTTTAAAAAAATGATGGGGTGCCAGCATCCAATCTTCTATCACAAGAGACAATAGGCACTGAAGAACTTCTACAGGCTTTTTGTCCATGCAATTTCTCAATGTGAGGAAACACCTTTCTATGTTCAGTTTCCTGAAAGTTTTTCTATGGTGGTTGGATTTGGGCTAAGGGTTTTCCTGACACTACAGAAATGATGTTTCTATCTTTTAATGTTTTCTAGAATGAATGACCTTGGGTCACGTCACGTGGACCAGCCTGACATTCCTGTGATGAATGCCCTACTGTCATGTTGTGCATCTGTGTATTTGTGTGGTGCACATGTGTGCATGCTCACAGTCACCTGTGTCTGTGTTTTGTAGTGAATCCTGAATAGTCAGGATGCTTCTAGAAAAGAAGTACAGGAGAGGGCTCCCAGTGCCTGATTTGAAGTCCTACTGTAAAGGTTCAGCCACACAGACAATATGGTGCTGGTAACAGGATAGCCATGTAGATAAACAGGACAGAATAAAGAGTCCAGAATAGACTCTCATGTGCATGTTCCATGGATTTTCAAGGGTGACAAGCAACTTATGTAGAAAAAAGACAAGCTTAGCAACAAATGGTGCTAGAATATTGGATTCACACGATGAAAAAACTTCAATCCACAAACACTTCCACGTACAAAAATTTATTCAAAATTGGTCATATATGAAAATGTAACGTGTAAAACGGTACAATTTGTGGAGTATAGAATGGGAAGATATGAGAGGGACATTGAGTTTGAGAATATTGTATTTCTAGGGGAAACCAACAAAAGCAAGGTAAATAAAAGAAAAAAATGAATTAACCGGTGTCGTCCAATTGCAGGAGGTGCACCATTTCAAAGTCTCTTGGGCAGAAGGAAAAGGTGAGCCCCAGGCTGCCGGAAGTATTTCCAAATATCCCATTTGACATGGGTTCATAGGCTGACTATCCCAGGGTTGAGAATAGGTAAGTGACTGGTCCACCTGCTCCTGCCCTATTCTGGCTCAGGTGTCAGGTGGCTTTTTGAGCCTGGGAACTTCCTGGTGGCTGCTAGTGGGCCACACTGACCCTGGAGCCCCTCCTACAGGCAGGGTTCAGCTAGACACTTGACTGGGCCCCCCTGCTGCTTGGCCTTGGAGCCCAGAAGAGAGAAACTGTCCCCTTGGTTGCAACAAAGGACACAGAGCATGCTGCTGGTGGGCCTAGGCTGTGGGCACGGTACTCCCCATTTCCCTGCAGGGGCCTCTGGGTGCCCAGCTTTCCCATAGAATTTGACCTGCCAAGGCCCAGGAGAAGTCTGGGGCTGGAGAGTGGCCTGTCAGGGACTGCCGTGGCTCTTTCCAAGCAGAGTTGGTCGCCACTTGCATGTCTGGCTTAACGCAGGTGCTGCTAAACTGGGTGAGTGTCTCTGGACCTGCCTCTGGGTGATGAAGAGACTGGGCAGGGTCTGTTGTGGAGGCCCTGATGGAGTGGCAAGGCTGTGCCTGTCCTGTGATATTGTGAGTGTCGATGGATGTGAAGGTGCCAGGCTGCAGCAGGTCTGCCTCAGGCAGCAAGAAAAACACAGTCTTCAGGTGTCCATTTCTGTGGGAGTGTGGGCATGGAGGTCAAGGGAGAAAATTCCAAACCCTGGGGTCTGTTCTAAGCTTTAGGAACCCCCAGAGAGCAGCCTTCTGCCTTGGGACTGGCAGAAGCCCCTTGTGCCCACAGAACTTGGGCTAAGCCCAGCCAGGAAAGGGTGTGACAGGACCAGGCTCTTGTTACTAGCAAGGGCCACCTCCTTGTGCTCTGGGACCGGACTGGTCCGTCAGGAAGGCACAGCCCATCCCCCTCATGGACTGTCTCTATACCTGGGAAGGCCCATAGATGCCTGGGTGCTGGGGACATACGCTGAGGTGTGGCTGAAAGGAAAGCAGATGTGGTTGGCATCCCCACCAAGTCCACCTGATGCCCGCTGCTCTGGGCTACACAGATCTGGGTCCCCGGAGTTCCCCAGATCCCTATATAGCCCACTTGTCTAACACAAAGGACACTTCTGCAGGCATCTGATCCCAGAGCACAGAGTGCATACTGCCCTGGACAGGTGAACTGTCAACGAACTCTGGCTGTTCCCAAGGTGTTTCCAGGGTTCAGTCTGGCTTGAGGCTTCCTGCCTCACATCCTCACCCCAGGGAGGCATCGCCTGGCTTTTCGCGCTGGCTCAGAACTCTGGCAGGTGAGGCCTGACCAGTTGTCCAGTTTCATGGCCACCTCCCATGGGTGCTCTCAGTGAGAGTCCCTGAGCACTGGATCCCTCTCCCTCTGGGATTATTATTATTATTATTTTTTCATTATTGAACAGATTTAATTTATACTTTGATGACCGAATAGTTTATCCCTTAATCCCTCTTTCCCTTGGTTTGTTGTTAATACTAATCAGGCTGTGCTGCAAACTAGGAATTCATTGGCGCACACTGTGATACATGTGTTAATTTGACTGCCTGAGATTTCTTTTTTTTTATAATCAATATTTTTTATTATGATATTGTGGGGTACAGCTAAGGGTTAGGTATACAAATAT